>NW_011495084.1:11932452-11987949 GCF_000754665.1 Bison bison bison | reverse complement strand
CGTATGGATGTGAGAGTTGGACTGTGAAGAAAGCTGAGCACCGAAGAATTGATGCTTTTGAACTGTGTGTTGGAGAAGACTCTTGAGAGCCCCTTGGACTGCAAGGAGATCCAACCAGTCCAATCTGAAGGAGATCGGCCCTGGGATTTCTTTGGAGGGAATGATGCTAAAGCTGAAACTCCAGTACTTTGGCCACCTCATGTGAAGAGTTGACTCGTTGGAAAAGACTCTGATGCTGGGAGGGATTGGGGACAGGAGGAGAAGGGGATGACAGAGGATGAGATGGCTGGATGGCATCACTGACTCGATGGACGTGAGTCTGAGTGAACTCCAGGAGTTGGTGATAGACAGGGAGCCCTGGCGTGCTGCGATTCATGGGGTCGCAAAGAGTCGGACACTATTGAGCGACTGAATTGAACTGAAGGGTTCACTTGTTAGTTCATTCTATGAGGCCTATGTTATCTTAACACCAAAATCAGAAAAATGTATTAGAAGAAAAGAAAACGATAGATATCTGTCATGATATAGATGTAGAAATCCTCAACAAAATCTTAGTAAACTGAATCCAACAATGTATAAAAAGAATTTCACAGGATGATCAAGTGAAATTTATCCCAGATACAGAACTCATATACTTTCCATTTTATTTTGCTTTGAACCTAAAACTACTCTCAAAAATAAAGTATATTAAAAAATTAGTGAATTTCAAATTTCTCAATTGTATCTATCTATTTTCCCCAGGACTATCATTTTAAAAGTTATTTTAAAAAATATATATACAATATAAAATTCTGTTGATGTGTTAATAACAAATAAATATTGGATGGTTTCATGATTTGAATTAGTCTCTTCCATATATTTACTTTGTTTCTTAGTTAACAGAACCCAATAATAATTAGCTACACATATGGCTTCAAATAAATTTAATTTAGGTTTCAAACTTACCTGGGAAAGTTAATATTGTCTTAGGATATGTACTTAAAAAAAAAAGAATGCTCTTTGGAAACAGGTTGTTTCAGATGTATAGACTCAAAATATTGGGAGGGTAGTCAATCAGCTGTAATGAAAATGGAATGAAAAAGACTTAAGTTTCATTTCTTAGTTGTGATTTTCACGATCATGTCAACTTGGGAAGGTTCTTAATTTTCATTTTTTGTTTTGTTTTGTTTTTTGCCCTTTTTTTTTAGATTCAAAGTCCTCATCTGCATAAGGTTCATCTGACATTCTTAATAAGATAATTACAGTGATAATTAAAAGTGCATCTTTACTGAGAGAGAGCAGGAAAAGAAGAGGAAAAGGAGGGAGTCAAGCCAAGAAACTGATAAATAGTAAGTATTCAGAAATGTTTATTCTATACTGAGCTCAGCATGTATCAGGCACTGCTAAATATTTTGTAAATGTTAATTACAACACCAATATGATGAAGGCATTAGCATAGTACTCAAAATCATGTCAGTCTGACTAATCAGCATATAGGCCTTCCCAGGGTTGATTGATAGATGAGAATTCATTGATATTGACAAGCAGATAAATAGTATGATCTAGCTCTCTCCATTAGAGTCTAACTGACTTGGCAGAAACTGAGTGAAAATCAAAATGAAATGGCCTATGTGATAGTCTGTGAATCTGAGGTGAATAGCAAGAGAAATATCCAGAAGTGAATTTATCTAGACAAGGGGAAAGGAGTATAAATAAGAAACATGAGGTTCTGCCTACAGTTTCCTTTAAAAAAAATCTTTCTGGACTTTTTTTTGGGGGGGCAATATGCATTAAATAATGAGAAAGAGCTGAAAAGCATTAAACATTTCTGAACAGAAATTACTGAGGAAAGTGGTTGCCTAGCAGCAAAAATATACAGTTTTGACATTATAGTGAGGATTGATGAAACATTAAAATAGTTCATTTTAAAAGCTTACAGTTGCTTTGGAAATGTAAGGCCATCTGATCTTTTTTGGAAGTCTGTTTTTTTTTTTTTAAATAGGCTTTTGTATTACTTTCTTTATGCGATGTTAACAAATTACTAAAAACTTAGGAGCTTAAAGCAACACTCATTTTATTGCACAGTGTCTGTAGGTCAGAAGTCTGGGCACACCTTAATAGGGTCCTCTGCTCAGGGTCTCAAGTCATATCAACTAGAGTATGTTCTTATTAGGAATCTGGACTAGGAACAGATCAGTTTCCAAGCTCTCTGTTTTGGCCATAATTTATTTCCTTGTGACTGTAAAATTCCTAACTGCTTACTTCTTGAAAACCATAAAAAGAGAAAGTATCTCCTATTTAGCATTCTGCCTTCAGGAAAAGCCTTGATTCTCTTTTAAAGACTCACTTGGTTAGGTGAGCCCTACTTAGAATAAGCTCTTCTTTGATTACCTAAAGTCAACTTTTGTATGCAAAAAAAATCTTCACTTTTGCAATATAACTTGACATGATTATAGTAGTGATAGCCAGTGACCCTTGTCATAGTCTATTGGTTAGAAGCAGATAACAGTTTCCACCAAAATTCAAGGGTAGATACTAGGTTTCAAAAATCATGGCGATACCTACAGGATATGCCCACCACAGGTATGAACTGAAAGCTCCATTCTTATCTTCCTTACCACAATTGAGACAAAGAAATAAAAAGCAATTAAAATTATTTCACGTGGTTAGCATTGTTTTACTGGACAAATTATCTTTATAGTACTTTTAAAAAATGATTATTTATGAGTTCTACAGAATAATTTCTTAATTCTTAAAGAATATCTCTCAGTGTATTATCTCTTTAAGTAGGATTTTTTTTAAAAAGACATATAAAGAAGTGTTAAAAATTTAGCAGAGTAAAGCTTTTATTAATTTTAATACAATTTACTTCTAATCAATGCATGTTATTAGAAAAGTATTTATTTTATTAGATTTTCCATATCATTCATGTGGTAGGATATGAATAGAACTAATGTATAAGAAGAAACTAGGAAATATTATACCACAAAAAAACTATCAACTTTGATGATTATCTATATTATTTTTATTAAATGAAAGTATATTGATCTTACCAAAATTATTTTATATTAACACATCACATTAATGCTTTTCAAATCTCTAATTTTTGGACTATTCTAATAACCTGGACATTTTATATTTCTTTCTTGAGCAGAATTAATTCATAATTCTGTGTAGATTCTTTCCTATAGATGAATCTTACATAGCTTGGTAAATTGTATTCATCTGAAATACCAGATACCAGTGCAAAAAATAATTCTCCAATTTTAAATGCAGTCAAAATCACTCAAGAAAAAAAAAAAATCACAGAACCTGGTTGAATCAGTCTAATTGCATTACTTCAATTTCTTTTTTATTCACCATGTAGCTTCTGCTTTTTACAAGGTTTCTGGTTTCTAGATATTTTGGCTTTAATTTAAAAAAATGAATAATGTAACATATAATTAAACTTTGATGTTCATGAATCACTTGAATTGATCTTTTTAAATCACCTAACTTGGATGACATATTCACTGAAATCCCGATATATGTCGATTACAGAAAAGTACTACTGTAAGTCCAAACTGAGTCCTATAGCTTTCTGATTACATTTCTTTGATAAGTAAAATGAGTTGATTTCCAATTCCATATTTGAAGTCAATATCATTGTCATCATTCTGAGGATAGCAAAGGATAGTTCTTACTTTTTCTTAGTTTTTGCTTATCACCTGTTCCTCTGATTTGCTGCTTCACTCCTCAATTCTCATTTCACTGACTCTCCTTTAACATTTTTATTTGCAGTTTTATCAGTTATTTATGCATATAGTTTAATAAGACAAATACTATAACAAGACACATATGAAAAATAGCAACCCTGTACACTCAAACCCAATTCTAACTCCCCTGTGACAACTTCTTTCAAGAGTTCAAGCTTACATTTTTTGTGTTTACCTATATATCAGTGGCACCCCACTCCAGTACTCTTGCCTGGAAAATCCCATGGACAGAGGAGGCTGGTGGGCTGCAGTCCATGGAGTCGCTAGGAGTCGGACACGACTGAGCGACTTCACTTTCACTTTTCACTTTCATGCATTGGAGAAGGAAATGGCAACCCACTCCAGTGTTCTTGCCTGGAGAATCCCATGGATGGGGGAGCCTGGTGGGCTGCCGTCTATGGGGTTGCACAGAGTCGGACACGACTGAAGTGACTTAGCAGCATATATCAGTTGAAGGCAACAGTTTTATGCAGGAAGCCCTGTATTCCCACAAACAGACATGCTAGAGTGCAGACCATAAGCATACAATTAGAGTAGTAGGTAAGGAAACTAATTTTTTACTTATGTATCAAATTACTGTTGACTATGAGAAATTGATTCCTTTGAATCTGTGTTTTCACTACCTATTGATCAGAGCTAATATAGAATTGCTGCATTGCATTCTAATCATTTTTATCAGCTCTCTTCTCATTTAGATCATTAAGTCACTAAACATCTTTAATATTGCATTCTAATCATTTTTATCAGCTCTCTTCTCATTTAGATCATTAAGTCACTAAACATCTTTAATATCCTATTTAAAGCTACACATATTTTCTAAGCAATATCTGCCACATAGTAGGTTCCTAATAAATATTTAGCTAAATCAAATTTTAAAAATTTTAGATGTTATCTGTTGTATGTTGTGTATTCACCTGCTATTTTACTGGATGCTTTGAGGATCTAAAATTCTTTTCAGTATCAGAGGCATGAAGCCCCATTCAGAGTGACCACACTAGCCTTTACTGTCTTTTTGCTAGAACGGTGACCCAGTTTCCCTCTAAGTCATTCTCTCCCATCAGGAAGCTTCCATAAGCCTCTTATCCTTCTTCATCAGAGGGCAGACAGACTGAAAACCACAATCACAGAAAACTAACCATCTGATCACATGGACCACAGCCTTATCTACCTCAATGAAACTAAGAGCCATGCCATGTAGGGTCACCCAAGACGGACAGGTCATGGTGGAGAGGTCTGACAGAATGTGGCCCACTGGAGAAGGGAATGGCAAACCACTTCAGTATTCTTACCTTGAGAACCCCATGAACAGTATGAAAAGGCAAAAAGATAGGACACTGAAAGATGAACTCTCCAGGTTGGTAGGTGCCCAATATGCTACTGGAGATCAGTGGAGAAACAACTCCAGAAAGAATGAAGAGATGGAGCCAAAGCAAAGAAAACACCCAGTTGTGGATGTGACTGGTGATGGAAGCAAGGTCTGATGCTGTAAAGAGCAATATTGCATAGGAATCTGGAATGTTACGTCCATGAATCAAGGCAAATTGGAAGAGGTCAAACAGGAGATGGCAGAGTAAACATTGATATTTTAGGAATCAGTGAACTAAAATGGACTGGAATGGATGAATTTAACTCAGATGACCATTATATCTGCTACTGTGGGAAGAATCCCTTAGAAGAAATGGAGTAGCCATCATAGTCAACAAAAGAGTCTGAAATCCAGTACTTGGATGCAATCTCAAAAATGACAGAATGATCTCTGTTTGTTTCCAAGGCAAACTTTTCAATATCACAGTAATCCAAGTCTATGCCCCGACCAGTAATGCTGAAGAAGCTGAAGTTGAATGGTTCTATGAAGATCTACAAGACCTTCTAGAACTAACAAACAAAAAAGATGTCCTTTTCATTATAGGGGACTGGAATGCAAAAGCAGGAAGTCAAGAAACACCTGGAATAACAGGCAAATTTGGCCTTGGAGTACAGAATGAAGCAGGACAAAGGCTAATAGAGTTTTGTCAAGAGAACGCACTTGTCATCACAAACACCCTCTTCCAACAACACAGGAGAAGACTCTATATATGGACATCACCAGATGGTCAACACCAAAATAAGATTGATTATATTCTTTGCAGCCAAAGATGGAGAAGCTCTATGCAGTCAGCAAAAACAAGTCAGGGAGCTGACTATGGCTCAGATCATGAACTACTTGTTGCCAAATTCAGACTTAAATTGAAGAAAGTGGGGAAAACTACTAGACCATTCAGGTATGACCCAAATCAAATCTATTATGATTATATAGTAGGAGTGACAAATAGATTCAAGGGACTAGATGTGATAGAGTACCTGAAGAACTACAGACAGAGGTTTGAGACATTATACAGGAGGCAGAGATCAAGACCATCCCCAAGAAAAAGAAATGCAAAAAGGCAAAATGGTTGTCCGAGGAGGCCTTACAAAGAGCTATGAAAAGAAGAGAAGTTGAAAGAGACACGTGTACCCCAATGTTCATCACAACACTCTTTATAATAGCCAGGACATGGAAGCAACCTAGATGTCCATCAGCAGATGAATGGATAAGAAAGCTGTGTGGTACATATACACAATGGAGTATTACTCAGCCATTAAAAAGAATACATTTGAATCAGTTCTAATAAGGTGGATAAAACTGAAGCCTATTATACAGATTGAAGTAAGCCAGAAAGAAAAACACCAATACAGTACACTAATGCATATATATGGAATTTAGAAAGATGGTAACGATAACCCTGTATGCGAGACAGCAAAAGAGACACAGATGTATAGAACAGTCTTTTGGACTCTGTTGGGGGTGGGGGGATGATTTGGGAAAATGGCATTAAAACATGTATAATACCATATAAGAAACGAATCACCAGTCCAGGTTCGATGCAGGATACAGGAAACTTGGGGCTGGTGCACTGGGATGACCCAGAGGGATGGTATGGGGAGGGAGGTGGAAGGGGGGATCAGGATTTGGAACACGTGTACACCTGTGGTGGATGCATGTTGATCTATGGCAAAACCAATACAATATTGTAAAGTAAAAAAAAATAATAACAATAAAAAATTAGAAAAATAAAAAAAAAACATTAAAAAAAATTTAAAAAGAAGAGAAGTGAAAGGCAAAGGAGAAAAGGAAAGATATACCCTTTTGAATACAGAGTTCCAAAGAAGAGCAAGGAGAGATAAGAAAGCCTTCCTCAGTAATCAATGCAAGGAAATAGAGGAAAACAACAGAATGGGACAGTCTAGAGATTTCATCAAGAAAATTAAAGATATCAAGGGAACATTTCATGCAAAGATGGGCTCCACACAGAAATGTGTGGATCTAACAGAAGCAGAAGATATTAAGAAGAGGTGGCAAGAATTCACAGAAGAACTATACAAAAAAGATTTTTGAAACCCAGATAATCATGATGGTATGATCACCCATCTAGAGCCATACATCCTGGAATGTGAAGTCAAGTGGGCCTTAAGAAGCATCACTATGAACAAAGCTAGTGGAGGTGATGGAATTCCAGTTGAGCTATTTCAAGTCCTAAAAGATGATGCTGTGAAAGTGCTGCACTCAATATACCAACAAATTTGGAAAACTCAGCAGTGGCCACAGGACTGGAAAAGGTCAGTTTCATTCCAATCCCAAAGAAAGGCAATGCCAAAGAATGTTCAAACTACTGCACAACTGCATTCATCTCACATGCTAACAAAGTAATGCTCAAAATTCTCCAAGCCAGGCCTTAACAGTATGTGAACCATGAACTCCCAGATGTTCAAGCTGGATTTAGAAAAGGCAGAGGAACCAGAAATCAAATTCCCAACATCCACTGGATCATTAAAAAAGCAAGAGAGTTCCATAAAAATATATGTTTCTGCATTATTGACTATGCCAAAGCCTTTGACTGTGTGGATCACAACAAACTGGAAAATTCTTCAAGAAATGGGAAATCCAGACCACTTGACCTGCCTCCTGAAAAATCTGTATGAAGGTCACGAAACAACAGTTAGAACTAGACATGGAATAACAGACTGGTTCCAAATTGGGAAAGGAGTATACCAAGGCTGTATACTGCTTATTTAACTTATATGCAGAGAACATCAAGAGAAACGCTGGGCTTGGTGAAGCCCAAGCTGCAATCAAGATTGCCAGAAGAAATGTCAATAACCTGATATGCAGATGACACCAGCCTTATGGCAGAAACTGAAGAGGAACTAAAAAGCCTCTTGATGAAAGTGAAAGAGGAGAGTGAAAAAGTTGGCTTAAAACTCAGTGTTCAGAAAGCTAAGATCATGGCATCCAGTCCCATCACTTCATGGCAAATAGATGGGGAAGCAATGGAAACAGTGACAGACTTTATTTTTGAGGGGCTCCAAAATCACTACTGATGGTGCCTGCAGCCATGAAATTAAAAGACGCTTACTCCTTGGAAGGAAAGTTTTGCCCAACCTAGACAGCATAGTAAAAAGCAGAGACATTACTTTGCCAACAAAGGTCCGTCTAGTCAAGGCTATGTTTTTTCCAGTGGTCATATATGGATGTGAGAGGTGGACTGTGAAGAAAGCTGAGCACCGAAGAACTGATGCTTTTGAACTGTGGTGTTGGAGAAAACTCTTGAGAGTCCCTTGCACTGCAAGGAGATCCAACCGGTCCATCCTAAAGGAAATCAGTCCTGTAAATTCATTGGAAGGACTGATGCTGAAGCTGAAACTACAATACTTCGTCCACCTGATGCAAAGAAGTGACTCATTTGAAAAGACCCTGATACTGGGAAAGATTGAAGGCAGGAGGAGAAGGGGACGACAGAGAATGAGATGGTTGGATGTCATCACTGACTCAATGGACATGAGTTTGAGTGAACTCCAGGAGTTGGTGATGGACAGGGAGGCCGGGCATGCTGCAGTCGACAGGGTTGCAAAGAATCGGACACGACTGTGTGACTGAAGTGAACTGAACTGAAAGGTACATCAGGTTCATATACTGCAAAGGAAAATATACAAAACCATTTTCTTCTTGTCATGAAGTCTCTTAGTGGCAGGATAAAATGGAGAGAAAGACTGGTCATCCCAGAGAGCAAGGGTTATTAAGCAAACCAAGCTAGAACTGTTGCTATTTGCTTCCCTACAAGTATGTCAATGCCAATTTTAATGGATCATGGAATCTAGCACCAACAATCTGTTTTACAGCTGGTAATTTTAGGATAGACATCCCATCCATACGCAGCTCTAGTATAGCATTTAATCTTTGTCATGAAATAGACCGTCTAGAATATGAATAATTACCATTGTAAGAAAGAATATTTACTATGTGGAAAACATTTTAAATAGATTATCTCTAATCCTTTTAAAACCTGACACAGAAGATATGTTAGTTATGATTGGCTGCAAGTGATAGAAAGCAATTTGATCTAGTTAAGAAAACTAGGGGAATTCTTATAAGGAGACAGGAGTGGCTAATGTAGGCCAAAGACAGGCATATAACCAGAACTAATAAAGACTGAAACCAGGCTCTGGTTGTCAGAAATTCTGTGTTTCTTCATTTTCCCTGTATGCTGCCTGACTTCAGTTTATAAGCCCAGTCCACACTAAGGAACTTGGAATGTTGGTGCAGATCAGCTTAGGAATTCTCCAGTGTAAGTTGGCCTTGCATATATCAGAATAATATATAACTGACCATAAAATCATATTAGCCTTGACATCCAAACAAAAGCCAAAGACCTATGACTTAGGTTGTAGAAATATCAACACAGGGGATTATCAGTGTTACAATTTAGAGCACTGTTCAATTATTAGCACAAGTTCAGTTCAGAGAGAAACATTTCTTAATATTATACCCAATATGACTATAGATATTCAGCTAAATTCAATCTTGTTTTTTTTTTTTTTCAGTAGCTAAAATAGTAGAATATAGCCATTGTAAAATTGATCTAAGTCTTGCATTTGGTTTGTCCCCTGAAGGCGTAAATTTTTTTAAAAGGCTATTTTCAATGTCATTTCATGAGGTTTGTGATATTTTTTGTTCTTTCTAATTTGCAGAACAATCATAGTTATTGCTACTCTTATAATTCGACTCATGTTGGAACACAGAGAATCCTCTGGGTACTATTTTTTGTAATTTGAAAAGTATATTGCATTATGTTCAAGACTATTTTAAACTGTATTAATTATAAAGTCAAGCAATATACATTTAATGAAATAAAATAAAATTTTTATATAATATCATTCTGTGACAAAATGTTTTTCAGAAAATATTAAGCAGGTGAATTTAAGAATATACTTTTCAAAAGTTTTGGAAGATTTTAGAGTTGATATTAACAAAACTAATAAATGTAATGTTGAAGCTGTATTTAATGCCTTGTAACTCATAAAAGTATTTGTCATTCGTTAAAAAATACATGGTAAAGTGATCATAATATAAATGAATTTAGGATTTATCAACAAAATGATTGACTACCTTCATCTTGGAATGTATCAATATGTATTAATATTTTGGACAAACTAACATTGTTCATTTAACTGAATAATAATTTATTAAATATCTGCTATGTGTCTAATATAATAACAAGTTAAACAAGTGTGAGATAAACAATGTATTTCATAAAGTCAAACAAATAAATAACTGGCTTTAAAACACAGATGTAACAAAAACTTTAGTAGAGATACTGAATAAAATACCTTAGAGACAGAAGGGAGTGATTCTTTTTCCTTGAAGTACATCAGAGAAGAAAAGTGAGATTACCATTTATTTTGTAAAACTGTTTTTGTTTTTAAGTCCATTTTACATGTGTGGAAATTGGGTTTCATATTTCACAAAAAAATCTTCTAAGATTCAATCACAGAGATAGTGTGAAATGGCCATCTGATTTTGCTTCATTGTTCCTGTCATTTGCTGCTCTAAAGAACTCTTCAATAAGAAAATATATTAAACAGAGAAATAACGAATAAGGAATTTATATTAGGAACAAAGTTAAAGGGAGAAAGAACAGTTACTGGAAAATGAAGAGCAACTGGGAGTAAAAGGTAGAATGTAACATTTGTAGGAGAGTGAGGAGGGTGAAAAGATATTTAAATTGTAATTAGACTTTAAATCATTCTAATTAAGGTATCATGCTGAATTTTGGGCAAGACAAGGGAAAATACTGAACAGATACATATGTTAGTAAAATAATTTCAAGATCATTAAGGAGAATTAAGTGCATAAGAAAGAAATGGGATGCAGAGATCAAGTGATCTGCTGTTGCTTTGAGTCCAGATTAGAAATGAAGCAAGTCAAAATAGAGAAGGCAGGGGATGGATGAATTAATGAAATACTAAAGATTAAATCATCCCACTGGGTAAGTACAGAGAGAAGATAAATAAAGGGTAAAGAGGAAGGGAGGAAGTCAGTAATTCGATCTTTTTATTTATAAAATATTAAATTGATAGATTTACTGTATTTTAGCATTTATCTGTGTTTACATTAAGGGTGCTGGAACATTAAGATTTTAAATGTTAGAAAATTTCTATTATAGTGTTATGGGGGTAGACAATGCATAGAGTACTTCAGATTACTTTTTTTTTTTTTTTGAAGAATGGCACAAAGACGTTAATTTAAAAAGTGAAAATATCCTCTTTCATTCATTTGCTTCACCTTCAAAAATTGGTGAGGCATTTATTTCATAATAAGTTATATGCTAGTCAATTTATACACAATAGCAAGCACAGTAGACGCAGTGGTTGTCTTAGAGCTTAGTGGGTGGAACAGATTCCACCCAAACAATTAAAAAGCAAAGGAAAAATTGCTAGGAAAATGTAAAAGGTTCTGTAAGATATTTTGTTAGGGGCAGTTAAGCTCTCAAGTAAGCATCAACCTTCAGAATTTATGATGAGAATCTGAAGATGGCATGGATTTATCTGAGTGAAGTAAGGAGGAAAGAGAACTCTAGGTGAAATATAATTCTTCTGTTACTTCTAATGATTGATAATAGCATTACAACAGTGAACTAGGAATTGTGCTAGTGACTAGCACTCTCTATCCTTAGATAATTTGGTGTGTGTGTGTGCTAAGTTACTTCAGTTGTGTCCAACTTTGCGACCCTCTGTGACTATAGCCCACCAGGCTCCTCTGTCCATAGGATTTCCCAGGACAAGAATACTGGAGAAATCCCAGGCAAGAATGCTGGAGTGGGTTGTTGTGCTCTCCTCCAGGGGACCTTCCCAACCCAGAGATGGAACTTGTGTCTCTCATTTCTCCTGCATTGGCAAACAGGTTCTTTACCACTAGCACCACCAGGGAAGCCCAGATAATTTGGCATATCTTTGCAAATATCTTAGTCATTTTGACATGACTTTACCATTAATAAGTGAAAGATAAAAGTAAAAAATAAATAAATGAAACTAATAATTTATAATTCCTTTTTTAAAGCCATGTTTAATATACACACAAGTACATGCACACACACACACACGCACACAAACCATTCCAGAACAATGAGGCTATGAATATGAATAGCAATTTTTACTTAATATACTTGTATTTTTTTAATTATAGTAGATGTTAATCATGTGTTAAACATGCATTTTCCTATATGCACTTGTAAGCATGATTAATCAGATATAATGCTATTAATTATACTCAGTATTTTTTTTAATCTGGGACAATATTATGAATTTGAAATTAGCAGGGTTTTTTTTTTTCCTATTTCTTAGGTAATGTTTTAATTCACTGAAGCTGGGATAAAATCCATTTTTTTCTAATGTAAAGCAAGAATCATCTAGTAAAATAAATTTCAAAATTGGCTTGAAAACCTTTTCTATAGAGAATACAAGTGATGGAAGTGAAAACACATAACATTCCTTCTTGCTTTTAAAGAGATCTTCTCAGATGGAATCATCAAATTTTATACCTGAAAGAAGGCAGGGATCATTTGATTAAATCTCCACATGTTACAGATGTGACCATTCCGTTTTTAAAATTCTGTTTTTTTCCCTTCATTCTTTCATAGACTTTAGTCTCTATCCATGGACTTGTGAATAGTGTCAAAGAAACTCATATTTACCTTCTATTTTAAAGAAACAGGTTTTTATTGCTATGACATTCAAAATATTTTTTAAAATTTAATAGTACAAGGAAGAACATTCCAGTACACTTGCAAATCATCGTCTCATTTTATATATTCAATTTTCCTTTCAGCCAAGTGAGTGGGATAGAGGAAAGAGGAATCAGAAAGTCATCCGAAAGTTCTCACTTTTTCCTTGTAAGAAGATGAAAATCAACAGTTGAAGCCAAAAATTGATTCAGATGGGTGAAGTAGACAAGAATCTCTCTATTGAGGAAGAGTAGCAAGAATCATCTCAGTCACATGTTTAGTTCATAAAATGACCTATTTCATGAATCTACTCATTTTAAGTCGAGTTTTATAACTGTTCTGCAATAAAGTGTGAATGCTGAACCACTGGCTTTGCATGCCTTCACCAGTAGTTTTGTTTTTTTTTCTCAACTTACCTAATTCTTCTTCTTTCTCACTCGTAACTGATTGCTCATAGCCCAGAAAAACTGGCTTGAAGGTGCAGAAAGAAACCCACCTGGAGATCATACTTTCCTTAGCTTAATGAAACTTGCAGCATTTTATGGAAAACCAGTTGTGTGTAGTTAATATTACCTGAAGCTTTAATGACATTCATGCTTAGATATGTATACAAGGGACAAGGTCACAGGCATCCTGTTTGTGTGTGTATCTGTGTGCACTTCTTTTGCCTATCCAGCAGGTAGTCCTTATATTCCTTCCCCCACATCTCCAGCTTTATTCAGGTATTTACTCTTTTTGAATTGGTCATCAACCCTGGAGAATGATTACTTCATTCACAAGCAAAGTATGTATTAGTCTAAAGGCAATCTCATTTCCCTTGCTAGCTCTTGATTCACAAAAGAACATGGTATCCAATTTCCATCAATGGGATCTGAGGAAAAATTTACTGAGGAAAAATTTGCTGGGTTAATAAAAAAATTTCTTCACTGCTAGAGGTGATGTACAACCAGTGATGGAGTCCTCTTTTTCTGGGCATTATCATGGAAGGAACTGATGTAGCCATCTTGCTACTAGCCTAAAGAAGGAAGGTATCAGATGTGAGAGAGGGAAGAAAACGGTTTTACATCATCATTGAATTTCTTATTTAAACAACCTATACCTTAAATTACCTCTGAATTTCTGATATGTGAGATAACACATTTCCCCATTGTTTAAGCAAATTTCAGTGAAGTTTTCATTTCCTGAAGCAGACATTGTTCTAAGTGGGATGGGATAATTATTATTTAGCTTAAAGTTAAAGAATTTTACTTAACATAAATTTCTCCATAAGAACTGGCCTTAAGCAAATTATTTCTTGATACGAAGAAATACTTTTACATTAATAGCATATATTTCTGTGAATGGTGATTTCAACAAAAATGTCGTGTAGGTCTGTATCTATTTCACTGAATTGATTCATCTGCCTATGTATCTGAAGTGTGGCAAAAAACAATTTAAATAAAAAAAACAGGTTCTTCAAATCCTGACTGTATTATTTGGAGAAGAGACAGCTATTTGCAAAGTTCTTTTGGAACAATATTTTGGTGACATATGAAGTTAAAACATGTGGATTAAATTTACCAAAGACTAGTTTTAGTTTTTAAACTAATGAAAATGATTAGAAAATATTGTTTTAATAAAAAAACAGATATCCCAAAACTATCTCTGAAGATATCCCGAATTTTTTTCTAATCTCAGTCAATTCCCTATTAAATTTTAGAAATTTAAGAAAGAGCTATAAATAGCTAAATTCAAGGTCACAAATGTGTATGAAAAATCTTGGCAAAGTCACACCAAAATATAGAGTGAGCCTTGGTAAAGAGCCATACTTCTCCTTATACTAAGAATTAAATGTAAGCAAATTTATCATCACCCTCTGACTCATAAATTTGGAATGCAGCTCTTTTGAGATGTTTGTGCAAAAAGAAAGACTAATTGTTTTCACTTTTAAATGTTAAGGTCCGTTCCTTATTTCCCTTGGGACACATTGCAGCAGAACAATAGGTAAAGATAATACATTCTTCTCAGGATATCCTCTCAGTGTAGGCTGGCATTTTGCAGTTCATAGCCCATACGCAACAGTACAAACAAGATGAAATATAGCCATCCTCAGAACTGCCAAAAAGATGTTTTGTATTTTCAAGACCATAATTATTAAATGTTTCATTAAAACTTTCTTGCACTTCTTTCTTTTTTTTCAAGACATGTTTGAAATCACTCACTTTTAGCTTTCTCACTTAAAATTTAAACAAAACTTGACTTATTTGTGTGGTTACTTCAAATAGGTTAGAATTTCACTCATCTACTTATTAAATCATTCGAGCTGAATTTTGTAAGCACTTAAAATGTGACAGGTACTTTAGTT
Organism: Bison bison bison; assembly: GCF_000754665.1. Classification (NCBI taxonomy): domain Eukaryota; kingdom Metazoa; phylum Chordata; class Mammalia; order Artiodactyla; family Bovidae; genus Bison; species Bison bison. The sequence continues at coordinate 11,972,794 of NW_011495084.1, read as the reverse complement.
ATACAGAATGCATGATGTGGCTCAATATGGACACTATGCCTGCCCTCAATATAGTTTGTCTTTGAGAAAGACAGAAACTTAAAGAAGCTATCTCAAACTATGTCAAGGGCTATAATATGCAAAGTAAAAGTTCCAGTAGAATTACAGAGTAAGAACATCAAGCTAGTGTAAGGGTCAAGGAAGACTCCTCAGAGGAAATGATCTTTAAGCTGTGTTTTTCAGCTTTGAAGTTGGGAGACCAATGTAAACCAATTAGAGTAGAGTGAATTGCAATAAAATGCACTAATATTTTTTCAAGAAATATTTTCAACTGTGTTTGTGTCTATGTGAGACAGAGATCTGGGTTGGATGTAAAATGTATTATTTAATATGGGTGATGACCAAAAATGTGTTTGAAACCCACTAGCCCAAAGGATGAATGGAAATTAGCTAATTAAAAACAATAAGAAAGCTGTGGTACATATACACAACAGAATATTACTCAGCCATTAAAAAGAATACATTTGAATCAGTTCTAATGAGGTGGATGAAACTGGAGCCTATTATACAGAGTGAAGTAATTCAGAAACAAAAACACCAATACAGTATACTAACGCAGATATATGGAATTTAGAAAGATGGTAACAATAACCCTGTAAGCGAGACAGCAAAAGAGACACAGATGTATAGAACAGTCTTTTGGACTCTGTGGGAGAGGGAGAGGGTGGATGATTTGGGAGAACGGCACTGAAACATGTATAATATCATATAAGATATGAATTGCCAGTCTAGGTTTGAGGCAGGATACAGGATGCTTGGGGCTGGTGCCCTGGGATGACTCAGAGGGATGGTACAGGGAGGGAGGTGGGAGGGGGGTTCAGGACGGGGAACACATGTACACCTGTGGCAGATTCATGCCAATGTATGGCAAAACCAATACAATATTGTAAAGTAATTAGCCTCCAATTAAAATAAACAAATTTATATTAAAAAAATTAAAATGAGGATTAAGAATTTTCCTGGCTGGATCAGGAGTTTTTCTGCAAAGATATATATGTGCAAATGCCCAGAGGCATAAAAGTCTGTGTAATTCTAGGAGTTGAGAGAAGTTCAGAAAAACTGGAAAAGTTGGGTGTGGAGAAAATGGAATTGGTTGTCTCCATAAACACCAGGGACGGAGCTTAAATCATGATAAAAAGTAGCTATCAAACTTTTTACAAGCCATGCTATGAAGTTCGCATATTATTTTGAGAGCAATAGTTAGTTGTCTAGGGGCTTTCCAGGTGATGCTAGTGGTAAAGAACCTGCCTGCCAATGCAGGAGATTCAAGAGAAGGTAGTTCCATCCCTGGGTTGGGAAGATTCCCTGAAGGGCAGCACGGCAACCTACTCCTGTATTCTTGCCTGGAGAATCCCATGGTCAGAAGACCCTGGCGGGCTACAGTCTATTGCATCACAAAGGCAGACACAACTGAAGCAGCACAGCACATGTGATTAGTTAGTTGCCAAATAGTTTTAAGAAGGAGGATATGATCACGTTTGCATGTTACAGAATGGCTCTGATCATATTTTACAAATGGGAGAGACAGAAATCAATATTAAAGGCAGGAGGGTTGCAGTAATTCAGATGGCCCAGTCAAGCAGAGTGATTTGGAGGATATAAAGAAGTGGACAGATGTGAATCCCCAGTGGACATGGAGGACTAGTATTTGGCTGTGGGAAGGAAGGGAAATGGAGGCGCCTGGAATGCCGTCGAATTGCAGGCAGGAGCTGTTAGATGGAGAGTGCCAGTACTAATTGAGCCAGGGAAACAATGGAAAAGAAACAACAGATTTGGTGGACAAGGAGGACAAAATTTTTCAGTTTGGGATAAAGTCACATCTGCTCATTCTCAGCCATTCACAATAAAGAAATTTCAAAAAGTTTTCATTAAGGGTCAATTCCTGACAAAGACCAGAGAAGGCAATGGCACCCCACTCCAGTACTCTTGCCTGGAAAATCCCATGGACAGAGGAGCCTGGTGGGCTGCAGTCCATGGGGTCGCTAAGAGTCGGACACAACTGAATGACTTCACTTTCACTTTTTCACTTTCAGGCATTGGAGAAGGAAATGGCAACCCACTCCGGTGTTCTTGCCTGGAGAATCCCAGGGATGGGGGAGCCTGGTGACTTAGCAGTAGCAATAGCAGCATGACAAAGACAGATGCAGCTATGGAATATTTTCTAAGCAGAAAAGAAATTTTCCAGCTTCTATCCATTTCAACACAGGTTCTGCCACCCTGGTTTAATTACCATGATTCAACAATAATGTTGTCAGGTTTCAGTATACTAGTCTTTCAAACTTAAGATTCTATTTCATTTCCAAATGAAAATATATTTTTTCTATAGAAACATTTAAAGTTAGCAATCACTATCATAACAAGCGTGTGTGTGTTTAGTTGCTAAGTCGTATCCAACTCTTTGCGAGCCCATGGACAGTAGCGCCCGAGGCTCCTCTGTCCATGAGATTTCCCAGGCAAGAATACTAGAGTGAACTGAAATTTCTTTCTTCAGGGGATCTTCCCAACCCAGGGATCAAATCCACATCTCCATGTCTCCTGCATCGGCAGGCAGATTCTTTATCACTGAGCTGATAGTATGTGCTGATAAATTACCAGAAGATGAACCCAAGCAGGACATTTCATATCACAGTTTTTCTACATTGGAAATGTCTCCCTGAGAAAGTGAATGACCCAAGAACAGTATTCTTATGAGCCTCTTCTACTCTTCCTTAAGATAAAATTAGGATAAAAATAAAATTAAAACTGGATTAAGGTCTACATAATGCAAAGAAAAAAATTATTAGAAAAAGGACATAGAACGTAGCGGGCTGTGTGTGTGACATGGTACGTATCCTATGCCCTGCTTGCGTACTTGCCTGGACAGGCTGTGTACTATACGTGGAAACTGCACGTTCCTGTTCCAGAATCCGAGTTTTTGTTTTGAATTATTTCCTTCTCTGGAAAAGTAAGATTCTTGAAAATGAAACCTCTGGTTTTCAATACTATAATCACTGCTATCATTTAATTTTTTTAGTCATTTTGAAAGGTCAGAGAATCCACTCTCCTATCACTCTGCTTCTCCAGCAATGGAGGCGCCTGAGTATGTGTGAGAGGAAACCTCAGAGATGACCTTAGTTTCACTCTATCCATGATCAAGGCCACAGTGGACACGACTTGTGGCAAATTTGATTGTCAGTGTTTACCAAGGACCTTAAAAATGCCACTGTCCTTATGCCCACTAATTTTATTCCCCAAAATTTGTCTCTCAAGTTTTTATAATTACAGTTTATTACAGCATCACTTATAATTTAAAGACTTGTTCAAAACAAAACAAAACAAATCAGAAAGGACTTCCCTGGCAGTCCACTGATTAAGACACTGTGCTTCCATGGCTCGGGGTACAGGTTCAATCCCTGTTCAGAGACCTAAGATCCCACATGCTATGCAGCACAGTCTACAAAAGAAACAGAAAAAAACCTAAATGTCTAAAAATAAGGACTATAGAAACCATTATTCCATTAAGTATTTATGTGTTTACAAAATAAATATTTTGTGACTTACAAATAACTATATTGATGTGAAAATACTTATATCATAAATCAAGCTAAAATAAGAAAGATATACCATTGTAAATAGTTTTCTGAAAAGAATCAGTGATAAATATACAATACAGACTTAAAGGAGTTTTACCACCACAATACAGTATTCATTTCTGAAAGATAGTTTCACAAATAAATTTATTTTTCTTTCTTCTGCAGTTTAAACACATTTTAAAGTGAAACAGATTGCTTATTAGTGGGAAAGCTAAACTATTAATATTTTTTCCTTCTTCAAATGCATATTTCATAGTATTAGCCAAAGTCTATCCATAAGACACTGAAGCAAGTAATTTGTCTATGCCAAGACAAACCTGAAACTATTTAACCATAAGTTGGATTTTGCGAACTAAGATAACTTCAGCTTAGGTGTATCTCCATCTATTTGCCAGAATTTTAATTATTTATCAATATCAAGATGCCTGTCAGTATGGTTGTTGTTATTAGCTTGTGTCTTATGCTACCATTTGGTAGGAGAACACTGTCTTTGCAATAGTAAAATTCATTTCAGTAATGTAATTGCAATTCATTTTATTTCTCTAAAAAGTCTGTGACATAGAACTAGATATTTATGAGATAGATTTTAAAATCTAGGTCCAAAGATGCACAATAATAAATACTTTCATATCTGGATCCAAGGGTTAGATATTTAAGTATGTGTGTTAGATAGCTGAGATAGAAAGGCGCAAAGCAGTGCAGAAAACAATTTATGCGTGCATTTTACATCTTGGATGTTACCTTTCTCCCACGGTAGAGAAGTATATAATCTCTCTCACTTGCTCGCTCTTTTTTTTGTTTGCATGAAACCCGCTTTGCAGCTCCCAAAGCTGCAATCCAATCAGAAACATAGAGTAATTCCCTGTTTCAATGCTTCTTCCTTTAGTCTGGTTCAGAATACAAATGCGGACAATATTGCTTTCCCAGAGGCAAGCCAGAAAAATCTTTTTCTTTCTATAATAGAGGCAGAGAATAAACATTTCAAGACTGAGATGCACTCATCTGTAAACAGAAATGACATGGCTGACATTTACTGAAAAAAAAAAAAATAAGCAGAGATTATCATTTCATAGCCTGCAGTAGAGTGAAACTAGCTGAAAAGCAAATACTTCTTTTAGCCCACCGTTTCCTCTGTTTGATAATGGGTGTTGATCTTTGTGTTGCAGCTCTTCTAATTGCTTTGCTTTTATTTTTAATGAACCTCCATTTCACTCACTCATCAGCCACATAAGGGTGAAAATGGATGGTGATACACAATCATTTACAGGTGCACTTTCATTAAAGATAAAAAGCCTCTGGGACTCCAGTCTTAGGAGGTAAATGGTTTCATTCTTTCTTCCAGCCTTTTTCAGCTGTATCTTTCAAGTTCTATAAACCTTCATAAAAAAGGAAAGAATCTACAATGTGCATAACATAAGGATCCCCTGAGTAATTATTATTTAACATGTATGAATTCTCCTAGGAACTGAGCATATTGATTGTGTCTGCGTCTTCATGCCCTGAAAATTGGGGAGGGTGGCACTGAAGGAGTAATGTAGAGTTCTGGGCATGTTATTAAGTATCTGAATTACCTGAGAACAAAAGTTATCTGTGATTAGGTACTTTCAGAAGGGAAAATAGAAACACTCTGTCCAGAGCTTGAAACCATAAAAATCACTGAGCCAGGAGATCAGAGAAACAACATGGATGAGACCTTAGAGTGGGGAATAGAGCATAAGCTTTAGAGTCAAAGACTGGATTGAATGCTTGCTCAGTTTGGTGAGAGCTAATGGCACCCCACTCCAGTACTTTTGCCTGGAAAATCCTGTGGACGGAGGAGCCTGGTGGGCTGCACTCCATGGGGTCACTAGAGTCGGACACGACTGAGCGACTTCACTTTCACTTTTCACTTTCATGCATTGGAGAAGGAAATGGCAGCCCACTCCAGTGTTCTTGCCTGGAGAATCCCAGAGACGGGGGAGCCTGGTGGGCTGCCATCTATGGGGTCACACAGAGTCGGGCACGACTGAAGCGACTTAGCAGCAGCAGCAGCTTGACCTTAAGTAAACAATTCTGAGCCTCAGTTTCTTCACATGGAAAAGGGAGGCACCAGTACTGTTTGCTGAGCTCACCTCAAACAGTACCATAGCTAGGATTAACCAAGAGAATATAAATGAAAACCATAAGAATCTGTGGCTGTGTCCATGAGGATTTTGCATAAAGGGGACATTTCACATCAGTGAGGAAAGGGTGCCTTATTCAATTAATTTCACTGAGACACCTGTACATTTAAAGAGAAAAAAGAAAATTAGATCCCTAGCTCACACTTTTCAGAAAAATAAATTATAATTGTATTCAAAACTTAAATGTACGCATCTTAACCCACAACATACTAAATAAAATAAATGTTTATGAACTTCAAGTAAAAAAATCTTAAATCAGATACAAAATGTGAAATCCTGCATGAAAAGTATTTGTGATATATAACAATTATAACACATGCATATTCAGAAATATAGAAATATAAAGGATATATCTTTTGAAAATAATAAAACATCCCAATTGAAACTGGATGAATAGGCAAATACATGTATAATGCATTAGATATAAAACTATGAAGTGGCAAAGAAGGTAAAGTCCACAGGGCCAGACATAAAATCAAAGTTTTTAAGACACACAAAGAATCAGGAAAATATGAACCATAATAAGGACAAAATTAGTGAACCAAAACTGATCTATAACTGACATAGATGGAAGAATTAAACACTGATATTAAAATAGTTCTTGTCATTGAGTTTTATGTCTTCAAAATGTGTCCACAAAATCCTTCAAAGTATGAAGAAGAGCACAAAAACAATATTAATTAAAAGTCAAAATACTGTCTTTCTAATTTTTCTTTTATTTCTTTATATCCCAAATATTTATTAGGCACTTATTCCTTGTAAAGCTGTATGTTAGGTAGTGGTCATTCAGCAGCAAGCCCAGAAGACAGAGGGCTTATAGTTCAGACTAATCAAAAATAATGACAATGTATTTTGGGGTTTATGACATAGATAGCAGTAAAAAAAAAGAGGGGAATTATGAAAGTATACTATTTTAAGATTCCTATACTTTACATGATATGATATAATATCACTTGCAGGTAGAATATGGTAAGTTAAAGACATGGAATCTTAACTACAATAGCAACAAAACAAGGATTTTTAACTAATAAACTAACACAGAACATAAAATGTATCATCAGTTCAGTTCAGTTGCTCAGTTGTGTCTGACTCTTTGTGACCCCATGAATTGCAGCACGCCAGGCCTTCCTGTCCATCACCAACTCCCAGAGTTCACTCAGACTCACATCCATCCACTCGGTGATGCCATCCAGCCATCTCATCCTCTGTCGTCCCCTTCTCCTCCCACCCCTAATCCCTCCCAGCATCAGGGTCTTTTCCAATGAGTCAACTCTTTGCATGAGGTGGCCAAAGTATTGGAGTTTCAGATTTAGCATCATTCCTTCCAAAGAACACCCAGGACTGATCTCCTTTAGAATGGACTGGTTGGATCTCCTTGCAGTCCAAGGGACTCTCAAGAGTCTTCTCCAACACCACAGTTCAAAAGCATCAATTCTTTGGTGCTCAGCTTTCCTTATAGTCTAACTCTCACATCCATACATGACCACTGGAAAAACCATAGCCTTGACTAGACGGACCTATGTTGGCAAAGTAATGTCTCTGCTTTTGAATATGCTATCTAGGTTGGTCATAATTTTCTTTCCAAGGAGTAAGTGTCTTTTAATTTCATGGCTGCAATCATCATCTGCAGTGATTTTGGAACCCCCAAAAATAAAGTCTGACACTGTTTCCACTGTTTCTCCATCTATTTCCCATCAAGTGATGGGACCAGATGCCATGATCTTAGTTTTCAGAATGTTGTACTTAATCCAAAAAGTGGTATAAAAAAATGAGAAAAAATCAACAATAAAGAGCAAATGAGAGAAACAGAAACAAACGGCAAGATAATAGACTGACACCTAATCATTTTCCTAATCATATCAAATGTAAGTAGGTTGAACACCTCCATTATAAGGAAGAAATACGCATATTGGATATATACAAACAAGACTCCGTTATATGTTAAAGGAAACTGAGTTTAAATATAAAGACACAAATAGAAAAATAAAAGAACAAAAGTAAAAGAGTAGAAAACAATATGCTCAAACTCATCAAAAGAAAGCTTGAGAGGCTACATTACAACAACAAAGTAAGCTCCAGAGCAAAGGCTATTACAATGGGCAAATCATTTTATTTTGTAATGATAAGGGGTCAATTCATCAAGAGGAACCAACATTTATTGAGTAGTGAAGTTTTGATGATGGCCATTCTGAGTGCTGTGAGGTGATAATCCACAAACAATAAATGCTGGAGAAAGTGTGGAGAAAAAGGAAACTTCCTACCCCATTGGTGGGAATTTAAATTGATACAGCCATTATGAAGAACAACATGAGTTTCCTTAAAAAAATAAAAATAAAACTACCAAATGATTCAGCAATCCCACTTCTGTGTATACACTGGGAGAAAACCATAATTCAAAAAGATACATGCACCTCAGTGTTCACTGCAGCACTGTTTACAATAGCCAGGAAATGGAAGCAACTTAAATGTCCACCAAAAGAGGAATGGATAAAGAAGATGTACATATATATACACAATGATATATTCAGTTCAGTTCAGTTCGGTCACTCAGTTGTGTCCGACTCTTTGTGACCGCATGAATCGCAGCACGCCAGGCCTCCCTGTCTATCACCAACTCCCAGAGTTCACTCAGACTCACGTCCATCGAGTCAGTGATGCCATCCAGCCATCTCATCTGCTCTGGTCCCCTTCTCTTCCTGCCCCCAATCCCTCCCAGCATCAGAGTCTTTTCCAATGAGTCAACTCTTTACATGAGGTGGCCAAAGTACTGGAGTTTACTTGCACATAAAAATGAATGAAACTGTGCAATTTACAGAAACGTGGATAGACATAGAGACTGACATACTGAGTGAAGTGAGTAAAAAAGATAAAAACAAATGCATAATATTGCTTATATGTGGAATCTAGAAAAACAATGTAAATGAATTTAATTGCAAGCAGAAATAGACACAAAGGTAGAGAACAAATGCATGGATACAGGGATGGTAAAGAGGGAGCGGGATGAATTAGGAGAATGGCTTGACATATACACACTTGTTAGTCACTCAGTCATGTCTCACTCTTTGCGACTTCATGAACTGCAGCACGCCAGGCTTCCCTTTCCTTCACCATCTCCCAGAGCTTGCTGAAACTCATGTCCATTGAGTCGGTGATGCCATCCAACCATCTCATCCTCTGTCATCCTCTTCTCCTCCTGCCTTCCATCTTTTCCCCCATCAGGGTCTTTTCTAACACATCAGCTCTTCACATTAGGTGGCCAAAGTATTGGAGCTTCAGCTTCAGCATCAGTCCTTTCAATGAATAGTCAGGGTTGATTTCCCTTAGGATTGACTAGTTTGATCTCCTTGCAGTCCAAGGAACTCTCAAGAGTCTTCTCCAGGACCACAGTTCAAATGCATCAATCCTTCGGTATTCAGCCTTCTTTATAGAACTCTCACATCCATACATGACTACTGGGAAAACCATAACATTGATTAGATGGACTTTTGTTGCCAAAGTGATATCTCTGCTTTTTAATGCATATCTAGGTTTGTCATGGAGAAGGCAATGGCAACCCGCTCCAGTATTCTTGCCTGGAGAATCCCATGGAGGCAGGAGCCTGGTGGGCTGCAGTCCGTGGGGTTGCTAAGAGTCGGACACGACTGAGCAACTTCACTTTGACTTTTCACTTTTATGCATTGGAGAAGAAAATGGCAACCCACTCCAGTGTTCTTGCCTGGAGAATCCCAGGGACGGGGGAGCCTGGTGGGCTGCTGTCTATGGGGTCACACAGAGTCGGACACGACTGAAGCAACTTAGCAGCAGCAGCAGGTTTGTTTTTCTTTTCTTCCAAGGAGCAAGTATCTTTTAATTTCATGGCTGCAGTCACCATCTGCAGTGATTTTGGAGCCCCCCCAAAATAGTCTCTCACTGTTTCCATTGTTTCCCTATCTATTTGCCATGAAGTGATGGGAGCAGATGCCATGATCTTTGTTTTCTGAATGCTGAGTTTTAAGCCAGCTTTTTCACTCTCCTTTTTCACTTTCATCAAGAGGCTTTTTAGTTCCTCTTCACTTTCTGCCATAAGGGTGGTGTCTTCTGCATATCTGATGTTATTCATATTTCTCTTGGCAATCTTGATTCCAGCTTGTGTTTCATCCAGCCCAACGTTTCTCATGATGTACTCTGCATATAAGTTAAATAAGCACAGTGACAATATACAGCCTTGATGTACTCCTTTCTTGATTTGGAACCAGTCTGTTGTTCCATGTCCAGTTCTAACTGTTGCTTCTTGACCTTCATAAAGATTTCTCAGGAGGCAGGTAAGGTGGTCTGGTATTCCCATCTCTTTAAGAATTTTCCACAGTTTGTTGTAATCCACACAGTCAGAGGCTTTATTTTATGAGAGCCTATAATGCTAAGCATATAATTCACAAGATCTTTGAAAACTTTTCAATTGTATAGTCATTCAATCAACATATTTTTTAATGGAGCACAGAGAAGATATTATCAATTACCCACCAATATCCTCTCAGAACTCACTTGCTAAAGGCTGCTACTGGGAATTTCTGTCCTGTCTAGTTTTTTTGGTTGTTGTTGTTTTTTATTTAATGTTTTTATTCTTGTTTTACCTGAGGATCATATAAGGCTTCACACAGTGCAACCTGACATACAATAGAGTTAACTTCTTGGAAGCAGTCCTCAATAAATGACAGTCAGAGATGATAAATAAACACCCCTATTTATAAATAAATAGATGAGTGCTTTGTGGTTTGAATGGAATGACTGAGGCATGTTCTGCAGTATCTTTCTTGCTGCACCATGGTACTGAATTCTCATACTGCAGATTGACAACTGCCTGGTGTCACGTTGTTTTTGACTTTCTTCTGTTCCCTGCCTCACTTATTTTGTGTCTGGGTGTGTATTTATGATGTGTCTATGGAGAGAGATGTACAGAGGGACCCTCTAAGGAGGGATATGGGTCCCTCCGTATCTCACTTCTTAATTCCCCTGTCAGTTTTCTTGGATCACTTCTCAAACTATGGGTATTTTAATCCTTGCCTCAAGATCTAGGGAAACAGCAGCAAAAAAAGAAAAAAAAAAGATTACCTGACCTTGTAAGTGTCAGAAAATTTATTTACAACTTGGAAATAGGCAAAATTGATTACTGAGTGTCCTTTCAGTGCAGTCCTTGGCTTGACTTACCATCAAACTTGGTTATTTTACAACTCTGTTGGAGCAGAGGTTAATTTGCAAATTTTGTCCAGTAGAGATCAAATAATTTCTGTCCAGTGAAATAGATAGTGCCAAAGGTTACATTTTATTTCCCTTTGAGACATTAATCAGTTCTGTGTATAACCCAGCAATTCTATCCTGACATTTCTTTATTAAAAATGCCCAGTTTCACCCAAGCTTTTGAACAGTATTTAATATTATTCTGGTTGCTTTATTTATAAAGAAATGGATAACATTTGGGGCATGTTTTAATTTTATATTTGTCTGAGATTTATATTTTATACACTTTGGAGCATTACACTTCAACTAAGGGAGATAAACAATAAATGAAAATAACTATATACATATATACATACACTTATTAAATAAGTCACGTCCTAATGAGTGCTATAAAGAAGAATAAAGCTGGGTAGAGGTTAGAGATTGATGGTTTGGAGGGAAAGCGCTATTTTATATAAAGTGATTGAGGAGGCCTCTGTATGGAGACAGGATGAAGGGAGACAGCTGGTCACATGGATATCTAAAGCAGAAGCATTCCAGGCAGGCAAACACACACACACACACACAGCGAATGTAAAAATTCTGAAATAAGACTTTGCTTGAGATATTCAGGTAACAGAAAGAAGATCACCACAGTGGATGCTGAGTGAGTTATGATGGGGGAAAGGGAAAGGGAGCGACAAGTGATGAAGACAAAGAAGTAATATGGACCAGATCACATACGGCCTTCTATACTAGTTCAAGGATGGTGGCTTATACTTTAAGTGAGATAGAAGGAGAATTCTAAGCAAAGTAAGGCGACCTGCTGTTTCCAAAGGATCATATGAGCCACAGAATTGAGATTAGAGGCTAGGGCACACTTGGAGAGACCAATACTTTTTTTTTTTTTTTTTTTTCAATTTTGGCAAGAGACTTTGGTGGCCTAGACCTGGGTGATGGTGGTAGTGAGATAAATTTTTAAGTAAAACCAACATTAATTCTCTCTGATAATTAAATGCAATTTATGAGAATGAGTATCAGTCTTCATTTACCAATTCTTCACTTTTTCTAATATTTAATGCAAGGTATTGGGTTAAGCGTATAATGTCAATAAAACAGCTTCTAAGATTCACATGGACTTTTCCTGCAGGCCTAACAAATTTGAGATTAATATGGTGATGTCACTTCAGAGACATTTTAATACTTAAAACTGCCACTTTCACAAATGGCGATAAATGCATCAGCAAAATATCTCATCATAGTAATTTAAACATAGGTTATTCCAACATAGTCAAACTGAACCACATTCTAGTTCTCTGGGAAGATATTCTTAAGAAACAGAGTCAGGTTTATTTTACACTAATAGAGAAAAAATGAAACTCAGAGTATGGATCTATTTACATTAATTTAGAACTGTGAAACTTGGGTTGTAAATTTTAGCAATTTGTTTTTAAAAATGATATTGGTTTCAGAAACTGACAGCCCATCACTTAAAATACCCTGAATTACTAACTTCTGTAGTATTTCTGCTTGGTATTGTTTATGATAGAATTGTTCCTAAACCAAAGGAGTTTCATGCATGTCACACTAAGAACTGACTTGTAAATTTTTCTGTCTACTGATTCTTTTATCTTTCAATAAACAAGTGTTCATTTTTATCTTCAACAGTCTACAAATTGATCTCTAAAGCAAGATGTGCAAACCAGAAATGGCACGAAATATAGTCCATTGAATGGAGGAGAAAAAATTAAATCACCTGCTAATATTTACTACTTTGTGTATGTGTGGAATGTAAGTATCTATTAATGCAGTAATACTTGGAAATAATTCTGAATAGCAAATATGCAATAGGAGTAAATATACATAGGAGTATATTTATATATTTTTTTAGGAAGACACAGTAAAGAAGTTTGGACATATTTATAACATCGATTCATTGGAAAAGACCCTGATGCTGGGAAAAGTTGAGGGCAGGAGGAGAAGGGAATGACGGAGTATGAGACAGTTGGATGGGATCACTGACTCAATGGTCATGAGTTTGACCAAACTCTAGTATATAGTGAAGAACAAGGAAGCCTGGCATGCTACCGTCTACAGGGTCACAAGGAGTTGGACATGACTTAGCGACTGAACGACAATATCAACTGCAGAGTAATTTCCATGAATGGTATGATTTCTTTTTATTGTTTTTATCATTCACTGAGGTATCCCAAGCAGGGGGAAAAAAAATCTGTGCTTAGTTCATAACAGTACTTATACAATAAAGTACATGTTTAATAAAAAAGTGGACTAACATTTATAATCATGTCGTCTATATTTAATGAAATAAATGCCATGTAATCTGGATACATATGTACATTGTAAAGAACACAAGGAATAACAAAAGAGAAAAATATTAGATACTAGTTTCTGGATATAAATACTCCAAGGTTTTACACTGGTATCAACTATGTCTATAAAGAAAAACTCTAATAGAAGGCAGTGTCCACCAATGGGCCACATATTGTAGTGAAATAAAAGTAATTTAGGGTAGTTGAAGATAACATTGATAATAGGGTCGCTATCATTTATTGTTTAGTTTGGGCCAAATAAATGAAAAGTAGTATTTTTATGGATATTGTGTTTTTATCCCCCAAAACTACAAGAATGATTGATACGTAATAGATGATTAGTGTTTATTTAAAAAATGAATTTTCTCTTTCAACAATCTTATGAAGAATGCTATTTTTTAAACTTTTTCAGATTGCAACATCTAAGGCTAGAGAGATTAAGACACTTGCCTCAAATCACACAGAAAGCATACATAAGAGTCCAGAGTTATATCAAAATCTGAGAAAAAAAATAAACTCTTAGCCAATATGGTTGTCTCTGTTTTTAATGGAAAATAAATATGATCATTGTGCAGAAATAAGTTATGTGTGTAGTATTCTATAGACACAATAATAGATTGATTGTTCAGAGTTAATAAATCAGTTATTTATACAGAATTTAAAGCATTTGCCTGCAATGCAGAGACCCAGGTTTGATCCTTGGGTCAGGAAGACCCCCTGGAGAAGCGACTGGCTACCCACCCTGGTATTCTTTCCTAGAGAAGTCCATGGACAGAGGAGCCTGGCGGGCTACAGTCCATAGGGTCGCAGAGTCAGATACAACTGAGCAACTAACACACTTATGTATAATTCTCATTTTTACCAGTCTGAAAAGTGAGGTTTGGAGTATTGAGTAAGGAATAGAGTCATAGGAAAAGTAATTGCAGATCTAATTAATGCCTAACAGATGACTGGGAGCTGTTTAGGAACTACAGAGTGACCAGAAACAACCATTGACTTAAACACACTTAAACAACTGGTTTAAGAGTGGCAGAGGACAGATGAAGGTCCCAGGGAAGTAACTGTGTATCTACAATGAGGAGCTCTTACTCTGTCTCTACCCACATGGGGCAATGCCATACCTAGGAAAATCAAAACTTGGACCATTATTCAAATGATGCATGAAGGGGTAATGGGGTCATATAGAATGAAGGTCATATAAAACTTAAGTTGAAAGAAAACAATTCTCTTGCCAGTTGATGTGGATAGACACTAAGAACTGAGCATTGTGCACCCACCCTCAAGTTAAGTGGAAAGAATTCCAATGCTAAGCTTCTCTGTAATAAAAGTAAAATTTTCAGTTGAAAGCCATCAGTAGTGTCTTACATGGCTCCTTTAGAAGACAGAGATAAAGATTAAAAAAAAAAAAAAAAAACCCAGTATGTTTGGGAGGTACCAGCCCAGAGAGATGAAGGTAAGTAAAGAGAAATCAAAGAGTAACAAGGGAATACGCAAAACTATGAGATGTCATGTGTCATTGTTCCAGCCGTGGCTTCACGATAAGCCACAAAAGGCAGAGAGGATCTTGCAGCAGGCTTGTTTGGTCAGCGTGGGTCTTCTACAGAAAGGATGCAGGGAAGAACTTCCACTCAGACTATTATGAAATAAACTAAGGGAGAGAAATGTACCTGTTCAGCATCCTTGTATATTTCACTTTTTACTGATCAAGATATATTTCCTAAACACCTGGGTCGCATCCCCAGCCCATTTGTGGCTAAGAAATGGGGACCTATGTCATGCTTTGAAGTTTTTTATCCAAGATCAAGAGAAGAGTGTTGGCCCAGTAGAAGTAGTGCACAAAAAAGATGGAGAAATTGAAAAGCTCAGAGTGTTTGAGGAAGCATGATGCTGCTACTGCTGCTGCTAAATCGCTTCAGTCATGTCGGACTCTGTGCTACCCCAGAGACGGCAGCCCACCAGGCTCCCCCGTCCCTGGGATTCTCCAGGCAAGAACACTGGAGTGGGTTGTCATTTCCTTCTCCAAAGCATGAAAGCGAAAAGTGAAAGTGAAGTCGCTCAGTCATGTCAGACTTCGAGCGACCCCATGGACTGCAGCTCACCAGGCTCCTCCGTCCATGGGATTTTCCAGGCAAGAGAACTGGAGCGGGGTGCCATTGCCTTCTCTGTGAGGAAGCATGAGGAAGCATAAAAGATCTATATTAGTATCTGAACACTAAAGAAGACAGTTTAAAAATACATTACTTCATGATGCCTGTTTATTCTCACCTCATAGTGCTGGGAGTAAAAGAGGGAAGACCTCATAAAACAAGAAATTCAGCCTAACATTACCTTATGGCAATATAGAAGTGCTTGGAAGAAAATTAAACTGAGTCCAGTTCAAAGAAGGGTGTGGCAAATCCAGGTGAGACCTACAACAGTATCTACCTCCTAAGTCAGAGTCAAGGGTAAACTTATGGATACACTTGAGAAACTCTAGAAAAAGTCAATGGGTGCAGTGACTTTTTAAAAGAAGAAAGTTAACAAACAGGTTCAGACCCTAGGAAAAGGACTAACTGGAAAAATGGGCACGTAAGAGTCCATAGATATAAACAGAAGAGAGTCAAGCAAACGGCATTAACTTCTCAATGAAGTTTTTAATTTTAAAAATAAATATGATAATAATATTAACTAACACTTATTTGCCAAGCTTTACAGACTCTTTCTCTCTCTATTAGCACAGAGTATTCTCTCCTTGGTATTTATGAGGCCTGCACAATAATTATTCCATTTCATAAGTGAAAGACTCTAAGACACAGTGAAGTCAATGAAATTGCACAGATTACATAGCTAAAGTGAGAAATAAAGCCAGGATTTGAGCCGAGGAAGATTGGCTCCAGGTTGTGCAAAGAGATGGGATGCTGGCTACCACCAGCTTATGGAAGGACTCGACATCTCTAACTTCATGTTTTCCAACAGGGAAACGCTATGTTATTCGCCATTCCTCAGAAAGCCTAGCAAAACAGCCTTGGATCATAGTCTGTGCAGAGTTGAGTCTAGGATTAGAAAATATGTCTCTCCAACTCATTTAACATAAATTCAATAGACAAATTCCCAAACTGACCACGTTTAAAATTGAATGCCAATTCATTTTAATGACTATGAATGCTCAGAATTTTCACATTGAAGTATATCATGTATGAATGGACAAATGTCCAGTACTCTTCACAATCACAAATACTCATAACAAAAAATAGAAGGAAATGAACAGAAGAAAATCTCCCCATGGCTTAAAAATTCTTATTACTCAGGCAAGTTGAAATAATCAACAACTGAGGAAAAATGTGAAAAGCGCAGCTACACTTAAGTAAATACTTCAGCATCAAAGGGGTGGGGCTACCATTTTAATTTCTTTCTTCTCAAAGGTTTCACTGTTCCTAGGTTTTTGCCATGAGATGCTATGTTCTCTTTTACAATAAGGACATCAGTGGAAATTATGCTACATTTTATACAATAAACCCATTGTAACTTTGCTGGAATGCTTTTATCTAGGATGGAGACATCTTTATAGAATCAAAGTGTTTGTCATGTAAAAATAGATGCATTTATATGATATTGTTAACAAGAGTCTGAAACAACCGTTGATTTAAACACACTTAAACAACAAGTTTAAGAGTGGTTTAATTGTTAAAAAGAAATAACAGTCCAAAATGGAGTCACTTGTGCTAAGCCCGCCTCACCAAAATGAGATTCATGCCTAATCTAATTGTTGTTTCAGCTCTTTCCAGTAATGTAACTTTCTAATCAATCCATCTAGAATTACCTGGTCAGCACTAATGAGGCAATCTGCCTTATAGATCCCCTCCATCCTGCAAAGGGAGAGGATTTGCCTGAAACAACACTCTTCCTATCTTGCCCCTTTACTGTATATAAAAGGCTTCTGTTTTATACAGCTCTTTGAAGTTCCTTTCTGTTTACTAGATAGGATACTGCCTGATTCATAAATCATTGAACAAAGCCAACTGGATCTTTACTCAGTTGAATTTTGCCTTTTTAACAGATTTACTGACTGTGGTGGAATTCAAAGTAAACTTCTGATGGCACCCGGGGACAAGAAACACAGGCGGTACCCTGCAATCCTTTAAGTTTACTGTCTTTCTTACCATTTCTTAGGGTGGTGGTAAATCCCTCTTTGTTCTAAGCTCTGCTCTCTGTGTTGAGTTCCTGGTCTAACTGGCTTTTTATCCTGCAGTTCCCTAGAAATCCCAGACCCTGATTCTGTCCCTAGGCCCTTGTGGAAACCGTTAGTGGCAGCTCACATTTCCTTATTTATGTGGAGCCACCAGTCCACAGTCCCTATTTGTTGAAGTCTGATGGTTCAGCCCTATCCTTGGGTCCTC
This sequence comes from Bison bison bison, assembly GCF_000754665.1. Classification (NCBI taxonomy): domain Eukaryota; kingdom Metazoa; phylum Chordata; class Mammalia; order Artiodactyla; family Bovidae; genus Bison; species Bison bison. The sequence goes on along the minus strand of NW_011495084.1, from coordinate 11,955,122 downwards.
AGTTCTATATTGGGAATGGCTGGAGGTGTGCACAAGATCTTCAGTTGGCTAGTCTGCAGTGACATCTAAATCCTAGTCCTTGGTTATGTCCCCAGATTTCCACTGGGAAATGCTGATGTATCTGCAACTCCTCATTTGTATGTACTCAGCCCACACTCTCGATTCATTGGAGTATGCTAGTTCCGTCCTTTTCCCAGTTCCTACTTCATTGGTTGGGCTTCCCTGGTGGTTCATTGGGAAAGAATCCACCTACCAAGCAAGAGACACAGGTTTGATCCCTGGGTCAGGAAGATCCCCTGGAGAAGGAAATGGCAACCCACTCATACTATTTCCTGGGAAATCCAGGACAGAGAGCCTTGAGGGCTAAAGTCCAGGGGTTCACAAAGAGTATGTCATGACTTACCAACTAAACAACAACAATGATAACAACTTCAGGGGTTACTGCTTGTACGGCAATGTGTACATGAAATAAAAACTACTGAGAAGGGGGGCCTCAAAGCCAAAAAACCACAAAAATTGATCAGTATGTTAAGCATTCACAAGCTGTCAGAGTATTCCCTACCTAACCCAAAGCAGCTTATGTTAGGATAAGTAGGTCACGGAACAGGTTAAGATTAACAGTATGTCACCCACCAACCTCAAAGTAACTTTCTATGCAACAGGTTAGATTGTAAAATACCACACAGTTTTCAAGGCCACTGCACATTCAAGTATTAGTTTGGCTCTGAGAGAGGCTCAAAAGTTTGCTGCTAAGTCGCTTCAGTCATGTCCGACTCTGTGCGACCCCATAGACAGCAGCCCACCAGGCTCCCTGGACCCTGGGATTCTCCAGGCAAGAACACTGGAGTGGGTTGCCATTTCCTTCTCCAATGCGTGAAAGTGAAAAGTGAAAGTGAAGTCGCTCAGTCGTATCTGCAAAAGTTTAGCTAAAACAAACAAATAAAGATGATCAGATCTTTAAAATCCATAGATTACTGTGCTCTGCTCAGTTGTGTCTGACTCTCTATGACCCTATGGACTTCAGCCTGTCAGTTTCCTCTGTCCATGGGATTTTTCAGGGAAGAATACTGGAGTGGATTGCCATTTCCTCCTCCAGAGGATCTCCCTGACCCAGGGATCAAACCTATGTCTCTGCACTGCAGGTGGATTCTATACCACTGACCCATTGGGAAAGCCCTCCACAGAGTTAAGTGGATTGCTTTCCTGCACGCCTCTTTATGTTTAAGAACCAAGGTTCTGGAAGCTGTAGATATCTACAAAAATGGCAAAATCTTACTAAATACATCCCTGTATTGCAGTGGCCATTACAGGGAATGTTCTACTTAAGACAAGACATTTGATTTTAAAATGTATTTGAAAGGATTTCTGAATTAAACAGTAGTGTATGCAGTTGTTAAATTTCTGAATTAAACAGTTGGTTGGTATGCAGAAGCTTCCAAAATGCTTTAAGATTCCAAAATAGTTTTATCAAAAGGTTGACTGCAAGAGGCTAATAAAAAATTAAAGACATCAAAGGTATCTAAAACAACACCTAGGCCTTCCTCATGATACCCTCTTAAGGGTTCATCATTATAACACTGGCCAAGGAATCAGTATCTCAGTTGTAATTAATGTGAGCATTGAAAAAGAGATTGTCTTCCAAGGCCCTGTGCAGAGTCTTCAACATCAACTCAAATGGTCCAGGTCTAATTTTAAAGTAGGGCCCCCATATGAACCCCTCCCAGAGTTGATGAGACTTGGGGGCATGGTAAAGTGCTATGTTATTCCCTAAACTGCTAAGAGAAAACAAAATTGAAACTAATGAAAAACCTTACCAATTCCTGGTAGATACTGGATCTACACTCTGTTTCAACCTCACTGGGAAGTTGCAGATGGGATCCTGAGAAAACTAGCAAAAGTTGGCTAAGGGTGAGAATTCTTACTGGAGTCAGCTCTCCTGGATCTTGGTCTGTAGTATCTGATAAAGAGAGAAAACATACCTTTTTCATCTTCTTTGCTTAGGATGCCTCCTAAGTTCAAGGAGTTATTCAATACTGCAGAAATATTTACCTTTGTCCTGGCTGAAAACTGAAAAGATATTTTAAAATATTTTAAAGTAACTTTTATGGTCATAAATTGGCCAGGAGTTGGAAGCTGATATTTACAGCATAATAGGAAATTCTTTAGACTTTCTCCCTGAGTTAAAACTAGAGGGAAAGAAAAAAAAAGAAAAAAAAAAACTTCTAAGGCCCTTGTAAAAGGATTTATGGATGAATCAACCTATGATGACATTTAGGTTTCAACCCAATTCTCTGAGGCACTGAGAGCAACTGTACTTACCTTACCAGTCTTTGCAAAACTAGAAATGCAGCTCTAGAGGTAGTTCAAGGTTTGCCTGTTTATTGTTCCCAATCCCCACGCCTCCTCTATTTATTAACAGGCTTATAACTTGTATTTTTTTTGCTGTGCCTTTGAGAAATGAATTTAAAGTGCAAACTTCAGGGAGGTAATTTTTATCAGAAGAAAAACAAAAGGGGGAAGGTCATTTGAAGCTTAGCTTTAGCCATTTCACCAGGTGGCCTTAACTTACCCCAGAATCAAGCAGAATTACAACTTAGATACCAATTCTTTTATAACTAGTCAAATGGAAGCTATAGGTTTTCTGTTTCCATCTAACTATGTGTGTGTGCATGTGTGCGTGCATCTGTGTGTGTAGATATATGGTGTTTTTCTGCCTCTGATATTGCCAAAATTAATTTGTAAAAGATCTTTACTTAACTGGCTTTAAAAAGTAAATGCTTGTATAAATTAAATTCTCTGAACTATAACAGAAACTAAGCCAATGTCATAGGATCCTGGAAAATATTTAGTAATGTGAAGTAAAATTCATATTTTATAGCAAGATAAGAAAGATTTAGACTTAAAAAATTTCTCTGCCCTTTGGCCCCCTCTCTCCTTCCTCCTGTGCACTGTGTATCTGTATTGACCAAACCTCCTCTATTGGCAGAAATACCTGCTCAACCATCAACAGCAACATTCTCCTGGCATCAACAAGACAACTCCTTAAAAGATAACATTCCGTCTTGACCTTGTAAGGGGTCACAATGATGCTTAGATCTAATTGTGTAAACCGTCAATAATAAATCATTTAATATACATCCCACTGTTTCAAAAAACTGTGACTTGACTTCTAACAAGTTGACCAGTTTTCAGAACTTTCTGGGATGCTCAACTTGGGTTATAATCTTTGGATTTGGCTTGTATAAAATTCTTTATTTCCTTCTTAGATTGACTGATAAATTTTTCTTTGATGATATGAAAACCAGTTTAATGTTGTTGTTTTAATTAAAACAGGCGTGTCTTTAGAGTTATAAGCATTAAATATACAATTTTATTTTACCTGAGCTTACTAATCAAACAAGGTCCTGCTATCTCTTATGAAAATTGCCAGCAGGAAGAATCACTTAGAATGATGATGGATGTTACCTATTGCCTAATGAAGATTTTGTGGTAATCTAAACATAATTATTAAGAACAAGTAAACTAAATAGATTTAAGTGAAATAAGAAGTTTTAGGTGAACTATTTGAGTAGTTTCCCCCAAACTTTGTGGTAACCTGAACCTTAAAACTTTGCTAAAATAAATTAAATGATGGATAGTCAGTAAGTATATAGATCATTTCTAAATAAGAGAAAACGCTGACCAGGGTTTATTCACTTTGGGCTTCCTTTTACAGAGTAACTAAAATATACTTGGATCTATTATTAAATATGTTTTGTGTCACACTAAAAATCTTACTATGATAAAGCATATTTTTCTGGAAATTATAAAATGTTTTCATAAATTTGTCAAGTCACAGAATGACAGTGTAGACATTTCACAGTTGTTTACTTCTTTATTTTCACTAAAGATTAAAACGTCTAATATATGTTTTAAAAACTACTAGAAATAATAAGAGAAATATTTCTATATGTTGGGAATGTAGGATATGTGTTTCTGTAAAAGAAGTTATGAGAAATAAAGATATGTTTTTGTTGAGGAAAAAGAAAATAACTTTGTTCTCAAGGGAAACTGGTTATTTCAGGATGGGAAATAGAATAAATAACAAATCAAACAGAAAGCTGAGAGGAGAGAGACAGAATATTACCTTGTATAAACAAGTTGTCTAAAATCAATTGAATTTACTATGCGTCCTAAGTCGCTTTAGTCATGGCCAACTCTATGTGACCCTATGGACTGTAGCCCACCAGCTTCCTCTGTCCATGGGATTCTCCAGGCAAGAAAACTGGAGTGGGTTGCCATGTCCTCCTCCAGGGAATCTTCCTGACCCAGGGATCGAATCCATATCTCTTACGTCTCCTGCATTGGCAGGTGGGTTCTTTATCACTAGCACCACCTGAATTACCAACTGAGCTATCAGGGAAGTCTGAATTTACTATGCTGCTGCTAAGTCACTTCAGTCGTGTCCGACTCTGTGCGACCCCGTAGACGGCAGCCCACCAGGCTCCCCCGTCCCTGGGATTCTCCAGGCAAGAACGCTGGAGTGGGTTGCCATTTCCTTCTCCAATGCAGGAAAGTGAAAAGTGAAAGTGAAGTCGCTCAGTCGTGTCTGACCCTCAGAGACCCCATGGACTGCAGCCTACCAGGCTCCTCCGTCCATGGGATTTTCCAGGCAAAATACTGGAGTGGGGTGCCATTGCCTTCTACGGAATTTACTATAAGGGTTATAAAATAAAGATTTAACATCCATAGAGCATTTATGCAAAAATAAACCTTAATATTATTACATCTGTTAAAAGAAAAAGTTTTCTTAGATCATCAGTCTATTCTTATAAGAAATTTACAACTACTTAACTTTCAGTATTTGCCTGTGAAGTCTTTGTTATTATGCTTAAGTAGGTAACTAATTATTGTTCCAGTGACCTATGATCAAATCCGATTGAGTATTTTAAAACCTTTTGATGTTTTGACAAAGCTCCCCAAATCTAATTCTAAGTGAAGTCTTTTTGACCCTAACTAAATCTGGAATTTTCCAGACGACCTTTGGAACATCTCAAAAGGTTTGTTCTCTGCCTTTATAAAAGGACAGATATTAACTAGGCTTATTTGATATGTTAAGTTACATGTCAAGTAGAAAGTAATATATTGTCTTTTTATTTTGTATTTTTATAATTCTATAAGTTTTCCAGAAATTACATGAAATTCCTAGAGTTTGGTTTGTCCAGGCATATCACTATTAGTCATAAATCCATGTATTATATTAAATGCTTATGTGTTACAAAATAAAATTCCCTTGTCAATTTCCACTTTTAATGAACTCTCAACAGATCTCTAAGTCTTTTTAAGTCTTCCCACTCCAGTACTCTTGCCTGGAAAATCCCATGGATGGAGGAGCCTGGTAGGCTGCAGACCATGGGGTCTTGAAGAGTTGGACACAACAGAGTGACTTCACTTTCACTTTTCCCTTTCATGCATTGGAGAAGGAAATGGTAATCCACTCCAGTGTTCTTGTCTGGAGAATCCCAGGGACAGGGGAGCCTGGTGGGCCGCTGTCTATGGGGTCGCACAGAGTCGGACACGACTGAAGCGACTTAGCAGCAGCAGCAGCATAGACAATTATTATTTTACTTTTACATAAGTGCTCCTGCAAAAGTATTTTATCTTCAAAGAGATTCAAAGAAATGTCTTTTGGAAAGTATAGGTTTTCTGACAACTTTAAAATCATAAAACTGAATTGGGTAAGCAATCTCAGAACTAATGGAAAAACTAGATTAACACAGAACAAGTATTAGTTGTATGGGACTGGGTGAACTGATGAAGATGATCATAATTTTTATGATGTTTTGTCTGAAACACTTATGTTCCTTAATGTTTTATTTTTCCAGATTTAAAGAAACATTTTCTCTTAAGCTATCTGTGACATACATCAATTTCATAAAGCATACCTTTGTAAACACAGATGAAACATTTATTTTTTTCTCCCTGCCTGCTCTCTCCAGAATTCAGAAACTCTTAAATTTTACTTTTATGGCAATATAGTTAGTTATTTGCATAAGTCTGATGAGAATCTGTTATGCTGGTAATAGGACACAATTGGAAATACTGGCTAGATAAGCAAGATTTTAACTAAACTGTCATATTTGAGAGACATGCATATAGACTCAAAAATGACTAGATAGTTTTAAGGAACTAAAGTTGACTTTATGGAGCCAGTAAAGCCCCTTGGAAAAAAATGACCTGGTATCTTGCTTACAAGGTTCTGCCAAAGCAGTTTTAAAAAGGATTTATATGGTCAATTACTATTCTTGCTGCACATATGTAAATAATCAAGCCATGTCTAATGTAAACAAATTAGTTTTACTGTGATTATCCTTAGAAAAAAAAGGAGTGGGAATATTTGTGAAGAGAGAATTTATGTTTGTATTTTTGTCTATTTCAGATTTTGATCCTGCTAAGTGTCTTTGGGGTTTTGTTATATACATGTAAACTTGACTAAATCCTGAGTCTTTCCAATTTCCTTAAATATCTGGTTACAACTCTCTAAATCAACATTTTCAATTTTCTCCCATTCTTCTGATTTGGAATCACTGAGAATGCACAGAGTCGGACATGACTGAGCAAGTGAACTGAACTTCGAACAAAGACTGCCTCTGATCTCCTTAGAAGAGACTGCATCAGGTCCTCCTCACTGACTATACAATGGGCAAATTTCAGAGAACTGAACCTTGGGTACACATCTCACAGCTGAAAAAGTCTCCCACTGACATCTGATCCTGAGTGGATGTTGGAGACCTCTGAATCAAACTGATGAGGAGAAGTAGCTGACAAAGATATAGACTACTTCCTCCTAAGATACCATATCAAGACTTTATACTTAAAATAGGAAACTTTTTTTTTTCTTTACTATGACATTGGCCAATCGGATGATGGAAATATGCCATCGTCTATATCTCCCAGGCCATTATTAAGGGGGATAAACTTTCAAACAAATGGATCTGTCTATGATGCTGAAATCCATTAATAGTGCAACATTAGTGGGAATGGTTTGTGTCCAACAGGATTTATCTTTATCTGGAGTGGTTCTCACTCTCTGAGAGCCTATGAATGCCTAAATGGTTGGTGCATAACTGGATAATGCTTCTTAGATAACTGGACTGGCTCCTGATTGCTCATAAACAAACTAAGATACCTTCTTAGTAGATTCTCCTGAATTTATATCAGTGAGTTAAAAAGGACTTACCAGCATGGGTTCATGATTTCAGAATTTGCTCCTTTTGACAGGATCCTACTTCCCTGGTGAGGAATAAGTGCAAATAAAAGTATCATCAATATTCTCTCCTTCACTCTTGAAGATACTGCAAAACCTGCTGCTATAACAATAGCCTTTCAGCAGAATTCTTTAGATCCTCTGGCCAAAGTTGTTCTTGATAACAGAATAGTCCTTGATTATCTTCTAACTGAGCAAAGAGGTGGCTGTACTGTGGTCACTGCTACCTGCTGCACCTGGATTAACACTTCCAAGGAAGTTGAAACTCAGCTGCATAAGATCACTGAACAAGCCACTTTGCTTAAGAAGGTGCACTGGGATGACCCAGAGGGATGGTATGGGGAGGGAGGTGGGAGGGGGGTTCAGGATGGGGAACATGTGTACACCCATGGCAGATGCATGTTGATGTATGGCAAAACCAATACAATATTGTGAAGTAAAAATAAATACATAAAAAATAAAAAAAAAAAGAAATAACATCAAGAAAAAAAAAAAGTGACTCATTCAACAGGATCTTTTTTTCTTTCTTTCTTTTTTATTATTAGTATTTTTTTTTTGCTTTACAATATTGGTTTGGGTCTTGGGGACCATGGCCCTACAGTGAACATGAGAGTGGAATTATCCTACTTATAAAAATCATAGTAATCTCCTTGGTGTGTTGTGTTCTCTCAAAAGCTTTAAATGCATGTTCACAGATGCTAACCACTAAGTGAATTATCCCCTAAGACTGGAATGTCAAAAGAAGGAACAAAGAAAATGACCAACTAAAACAATTGTGGACTTGATGTCATGACTTGTGAAAATTACAGAGATTCAGTAAAAAGTCTCATGACCGGTGAATGTCTCAAAGAGGATCAGAAAAGCTGTAAGAACTACAGAACAGTAGCTGAGAGTGGCATTAATGCCTTTCATTTTGATCACAGATGTCAGTTAAGCTGAGAGTCTGATCAAGAGGGATAGTTGTTAGCAAGAAGTAACAGGCCCCAAATGGAGTCACTTATGCTAGGCCCACATCACCCAACCAAGACTTACTACGTAACTTAAATATAGCTTCAGCCCCTCTTAGGAATATAACCTGATTCATGTATTGTTGAATAAAGCCAATTTGATGTTTAAATTTATTCAATTGAATTTTATTTTTAAACAATATTTAGGATTATCTCTCTTCAAGATACCATACTGAGATCAGCTATTTTAAATATTTCTTGAATAAATTTAAAATGAGATAGGAGTATGCTTTATAGAGACCTTGATTTAGATAGCAATTAAATATAAATTAACTTTTTCACTTTCACAGTATTATTAGGAGGCTGCCTGCAATTTAAATTTCATCAAAGGTTGATTTGAATATTTAAACATCAAAGCATTAATAATCACTTATAAAAAATCTTTACATGTGTTTTTTTCTTCTGTACTTTGAACAGAAGGAACATTTCTCTTTTGAAGAAAATGCTTTAAGAGAAAGTATGAATGCCCATTTCATGTAGAAAATAAAACCAATAAAGAAATTCATAGCTACCATGAAACTAAAGGTTTATTTGGGGAAAAAGCAAAGGTAGATGGGAGAAATTCAATGTATACCATGTCTTTCAAACCCCTTTCCTTTAAGTTGACAGAATGACAACTAACAGAGAGATTTGTCTTCTGTTAAGAGAAATAACTTTTAGCCCAAATTTGAGATACGCACAGAGCTTTTGCCAGCCATTAGTGCAATGGCACCCCACTCCAGTACTCTTGCCTGGAGAATCCCATGGATGAAGGAGCCTGGTGGGCTGCAGTCCATGGGGTCGGGAAGAGTCGGACACGACTGAGCGACTTCACTTTCACTTTTTCACTTTCATGCATTGGAGAGGGAAATGGCAACCCACTCCAGTGTTCTTGCCTGGAGAATCCCAGGGACGGGGGAGCCTGGTGGGCTGACGTCTATGGGGTCACACAGAGTCGGACACGACTGAAGCGACTTAACAGCAGCAGCAGCAGTGCTTCTTTAAATGTCTTTTAGAGATATTTGTCCATCTAGTGTTGCAAATGAATGAAACATTTATAATATGGTACCTTTTTCTTAAAGGAAATATCATGTTGATGACTAGCTGATAACTGAGAGAAAGTTCCTATTATATTTTTTAAAGAAATATCTATGACACAGTGTATATCTGGCTCAAAGTATTACCCAATTGTTTGCATACTTCTTTTTCTGCCAACAACTCTGCAAATTTTTACCTACTACTTTAATTCATTTTCCCTTCTCTTTCTCTACCCACAAGTTTTCCCCACATGTTTCTTTATTGTATCTCTCTCACTTCTTGGACCAATGGAATTGCTACTGTCCAATTACTCTGATGACTTTTATGATAAAACTATACAACAAATATTAGCTATTTTTCCTCTAATATGTTACATTAAATTAAAGAGATGAGAACTTCCATTAATGAATGAAGTAGCACATTTAAGAAAAATGGAACTGTATGATTTATCACTCCATTTCCTAGCTGCTATTTTGTCCAAGAAACACTTGTGAAACAAATTTTTTGTCTTCTTACAAAGCAAAAATGTGAAGCTCAAGGTCACTGGAGCTTTCTTTAATTTTTTAAAAAATAATCAATTTTGACGTCTATTTTATTGATCCTAATCATCATTGAGCATTTACTATGAGACAAAAAATGTCTTATATGTGAAAGGGAGTAGAAACTTGTCACCGTCTAACATGCTTCTTCGACATAAGTATTATTTCAGGCTGATTATTTTTAAGAACATCAAAATTAGAAAAGCTCTTGAAAATTAAGTACAAATTATAGTTCTGTGAGGGACATTTGCATTTATAAGGGAAATTTCCATTTTTAAAGTTGCTTCCCTCTTTGTACCAAGAGAAGGATGACAAAAATCTCTAGAAACTCTTATCAGTGGAGAAGGGAATGACTTAAATCTGCACAGCCTTACTCTTGCTTATAGGGCTCTCCCTGGTAATCTTCCAAAACTGGTCTCTCCCTAATTCTTTTGTCTTTAGTTGCTGCTGCTGCTGCTAAGTCGCGTCAGTCGTGTCCGACTCGACCCCATCGACGACAGCCCACCAGGCTCCTCTGTCCCTGGTATTCTCCAGGCAAGAACACTGGAGTGGGTTGTCATTTCCTTCTCCAATGCATGAAAGGGAAAAGTGAAAGTGAAGTCGCTCAGTCGTGTCCGACTCTCAGCGACCTCATGGAGGAGCCCACCAGGCTCCTCCGTTGATGGGATTTCCCAGGCAAGAGTACTGGAGCGGGGAGCAAAAATTAGGGCTTTCTAGCAGCAGCAGGTGGCGCTAGTGGTAAAGAACCTTCCTGCCAATTCAGGAGACATAAGAGACGTGGGTTTGATCCTTGGGTAGGGAAGATCCCCTGAAGGAGGGCATGGCAACCCACTCCAGTATTCTTGGCTGGAGAATCACATGAACAGAGAAGGCCTGGAGGGTACAGCTATAGGGTCACAAAGAGTCAGACACGAGTGGAGTGACTTAGCATGCACGCATGTTATTTAAAATGGCAGCCTGGGCCACTTGAGGAAGTTGTTCAGTTTTCCTGGGTATCTCGCATGTGTACAAGAGGTATGTGTGTGTGTGCGTGCGTTCAGTCACTCAATCACGTTTGACTCTTTGCGATCCCATAGACTGTAGCCCACCAGGCTCCTCTGTCCATGGAATTCTCCAGGCGAGAGTACTGGAGTCTGTTGCCATGACCTCCTCTGGGGGATCTTCCCAACGCAGGGAGCGGACCTGTATCTCTTGTATCTCCTGCACTGGAGGCGGGTTCTTTACCACTGTACAACCTAGGAAGCCTATACAGGAGTTATACATGCTATTAAACTTTGGTTTGCTTTTCTCCTATTAATCTGTCTTTTAAACTGACAGGGATGTCTCAGATAAGAATCTAGAAAAAAAGAGAGAAATTTTTTTTTCATTCACAAGTGTTTGTATGTGTAAACACAGTTAATCTTCATAACAAACTTTCAAGGTAAGTACTATTATAATCGTTATTTTACAGATAAGGATAATAAAGGAATTATTATTATAACAAAGGTGAAGTAAAATGCCTAGATTTATATAGCTGAAAAGTGGTGGAGAAGGATTCAAAGCCAGACTTCCTGACTCAAAAACCTCAGTGGTTGACTGCTACACTATATTGTCTTTACCCTGTGTTCTTAGTCAGAATTCATATAGAAAAATTTACATTAAAATAAATGCTCCAAATATAGCTGCCAAGCAGCTATGCAGACCCTGTAGAAAATGTATACTCTTATGTTGTTTGCAGAAATGAATAAAACTATTTATTAAGACTGATGTTTAAATAAACATTTTTGTCACTTTATATTTCCATATGAATATGAAATAGGCTCATCCTCACTAGTGTTCAAAATAAAATTTCCTCCCTATAAGTCTCTGAATAAAAAGAGAAATGATGATTTGTGTCTGGATGAGCTACACATTACCAGGTGCTTTTAATAGTTAGGTTTCACATTAAGAAAACATTTGCCATGGAAACATCTGGAAAACAGACCACACAAACAGCATTTTACACAAGGGAATCTACTTAAATCAGTTGATCTTTTTAAAAATTGGCCACCCTGTTCATGCCAACTGTATATATTTAAAAGCATATGAGCTATAAAAATGCATCATACTTAAGAAATCAGCTTTTCATTATTGTCAAATGTTTTATCTGCTAGCTGGTGACACGCCATAGCCAAGGGCTTTCCTTTTCCTGTTATCAATTCTGCCATGAAACAAAGCATGGTTAGGAGCGCTCTTCTCATTTGCTATGAAAAAAACATTATCAAAGAGAACCTGAAAATGGTAAGGAACAGGCTCAATAAAGAAAAGGTCTACGTGGGCATACCTTGGTGCAAGGGTCCCTAACCTCTGGGATTTAATGCTTGATGATCTGAGGTGGAGTTAATGGAATAACAATAGAAAAAAAGTGTATTAGCCACAAAGTTGTGTCTGACTTTTTGTGACCCCAGGGATTGTAGCCTGCCAGGCTCCTCTGTCCATGGAATTCTCCAGGCAAGAATACTAGAGTGGGTTGCCATTCCCTTCTCCAAAGGAGCTTCCCACCCAAGGACTGAACCCAAGTCTCCTGCTCTGCAGGCAAATTATTTACCATCTGAGCCACCGGGGAAGCCCAATAGAAATAAAGGGCACAATAAATGTAACTGGCTTGAATACATCCCCGCCTTCCACCTCCCACCCCTGGTCCATGGAAAATTGTCTTCTATGAAACCAGTTACTGGTGCCCAAAAGGTTGGGAACTGCTGGTATATAACTGAATAGCAACTTATGAAGAATAATAAAGTTTGGTCTAAAACAATGGTTCTTAACTGAGAGTTAGTGTAAGAAATATTAGTTTGGCCAAAAGGTTAATTTGGATTTTTCCATAAGATGTTACAGGAAAACCCAAATGAATTTTTAGGCCAATTCTATAGTTATAGAGAAACCACAGCTCCCTCTGATTCATAAATTTGGGAAGGACCCAATAAACATATATTCAAAAATTTTCTCAAGTGAGTTTGGTGTACTCCTAGACGGGGAAAAAAAAAAAAAAAAAACTATAAATCAACATTTCCAAATTGCAATTTTGAACCCTCTTCCAACAACAAAAGAGAAGACTCCACACATGGACACCACCAGATGGTCAACAATGAAATCAGATTGATTATATTCTTTACAGCAAAAGATGGAGAAGCTCTATACAGTCAGCAAAAACAAGACAGGGAGCTGACTGTGGCTCAGATCATGAATTCCTTATTGACGAATGCAGACTTAAATTGAAGGAAGTAGGGAAAACCACTAGACCATTCAGGTATGACCTAAATCAAATCCCTTATGATTATACACTGGAAGTGAGAAATAGATTTAAGGGACTAGATCTGATAGATAGAGTGCCTGATGAACCATGGATGGAGGTTCGTGACATTGTACAGGAGACAGGGATCTAGACCATCCCATGGAAAAGAAATGCAAAAAAGCAAAATGGCTGTCTGAGGAAGCCTTACAAATAGTTGTGAAAAGAAAAGAAGAGAAAAGCAAAGGAGAAAAGGAAAGATAAGCATATGAATGCAGAGTTCCAAAGAATAGCAAGAAGAGATAAGAAAGCCTTCCTCAGCGATCAATGCAAAGAAATAGAGAAAAACAACAGAATGGGAAAGACTAGAGATCTCTTCATGACCCAGATAATCATGATGGTGTGATCACTCACCTAGAGCCAGACATCCTGGAATGTGAAGTAAACTGGGCCTTAGAAAGCATAACTATGAACAAAGCTAGTGGAGGTGATGGAATTCCAGTTGAGCTATTTCAAATCCTGAAAGATGATGCTGTGAAAATGCTGCACTCAATATGCCACCAAATTTGGAAAACTCAGCAGTGGCCACAGGACTGGAAAAGGTCAGTTTTCATTCCAATCCCAAAGAAAGGCAATGCCAAAGAAAGCTCAACTACTGCACAATTGCACTCATCTCACACGCTAGTAAAGTAACACTCAAAATTCTCCAAGCCAGGCTTCAGCAATACGTGAACCATGAACTTGCAGATGTTCAAGCTGGTTTTAGAAAAGACAGAGGAACCAGAGATCAAATGGCCAACATCCACTGGATCATGGAAAAAGCAAGATAGTTCCAGAAAAACATCTATTTCTGCTTTATTGACTATGCCAAAGCCTTTGACTGTGTGGCTCACAATAAACTGTGGAAAATTCTGAAAGAGATGGGAATACCAGACCACCTGACCTGCCTTTTGAGAAATCTATATGCAGGTCAGGAAGCAACAGTTAGAACTGGACATAGAACAACAGACTGGTTCCAAATAGGAAAGGGAGTACGACAAGGCTGTATATTGTCACTCTGTTTATTTAACTTATATGCAGAGTACATCATGAGAAACACTGGGCTGGAAGAAGCACAAGCTGGAATCAAGATTGCCAGGAGAAATATCAATCACCTCAGATATGCAGATGACACCACCCTTATGGCAGAAAGTGAAGAGGAACTAAAAAGCCTCTTGATGAAAGTGAAAGAGGAGAGTGAAAAAGTTGACTTAAAGCTCAACATTCAGAAAACGAAGATCATGGCATCTGGTCCTGTCACTTCATGGCAAATAGATGGGGAAACAGTGGAAACAGTGTCAGACTTTATTTTTCTGGGCTCCAAAATCACTGCAGATGGTGATTGCAGCCATGAAATTAGAAGACGCTTACTCCTTGGAAGGAAAGTTATGACCAACCTAGATAGCATATTCAAAAGCAGAGACATTACTTTGCCAACAAAGGTCTGTCTAGTCAAGGCTATGGTTTTTCCAGTGGTCATGTATGGATGTGAGAGTTGGACTGTGAAGAAAGCTGAGCGCCAAGGAATTGATGCTTTTGAACTGTGGTGTTGGAGAAGACTCTTGAGAATCCCTTGAACTGCAAGGAGGTCCAACCAGTCCATCCTAAAGGAGACCAGTCCTGGGTGTTCTTTGGAAGGACTGATGCTAAAGCTGAAACTCCAGTACTTTGGCCACCTCATGCGAAGAGTTGACTCATTTGAAAAGACCCTCATGCTGGGAGGGATTGGGGGCAGGAGGAGAAGGGGACGACAGAGGATGAGATGGCTGGATGGATCACTGACTCGATGCACATGAGTTTGGGTGAACTCCAGGAGTTGGTGATGGACAGGGCGGCCTGGCATGCTGTGATTCATGGGATCACAAAGAGTCGGACATGACTGAGTGACTGAACTGAACTGAATGAGTGGTCTGGGTCACATGTTAAAGATACAGGTTGCTAGGACCTTCATTTGCAGAATGTGAATCAAATGAGTTTGGCAGTGGGGGAGGGGAGTTTCTTTTCTTGTGCAAGAATACTGCGTTTCACACTGCTCTAAATCAATATTTTATTACACAGTGTCCTATAAGATATATTGCCAGAAAATAATTGTATTGTCAATCATTGCACACAAGAAGCCCCTCTGTGGAGATTTCTAAACAAGGACTAGGATAATAAAGATTCTTAATAACATTTTTGCTGGTAGCAAAAAAATCCCTCAAACAAATCCCTTGTTTGACCTATATACTAAGAAACACATCTTCTCAACTGACAATCTCTTAATATTTCTTGAATTAACGTTCCCAAACCCATACTTTGGGCAATGTGTGTGTGTGTGTGTATAAAAATCACCTACCTAAAACCATAATCAATACATTTAGTCCAATCATACAAATTAGAAAAAGACATTCCATTTGTGTGGGCAAATCAAAAAAAATTATAAGATCAACAAAATGTACTTTTCCCCCTAAAGTTTTAGTCCCACATTGTCTCGAGGCTGTATATACAACCTATACAGCTGTCCACAGTGATCCTGCTCACCAGAGCAGAGTAAACTTCGTTATTGTCATCCAGGTGCTCAGCTTGACTGTTTGTGACCCCATGGACTGCACCATGTCAGGTTTCTCTGTCCTTCACCATCCCCCAGAACTTGCACAAACTCATGTCCACTGAGTCGGTGATGACATCCAACCATCTCGCCCTCTGTTGTCTCCTTCTCCTTCTGCTCTCAGTCTTTCCCAGCATCAGGGTCTTTTCTAATGAGTTGGCTCTTCACATCGGGTGACCAAAGTATTGGAGCTTCAGTTTCAGTATTAGTCCTTCTAATGAATATTCAGGACTGATTTCCTTTAGGATGGACTGGTTGGATCTCCTTGCAGTCCCAGGGACTCTCAAGAGTCTTCTCCAACACCACAGTTCCAAAGTACAGACTTACTTTTTACCAAAATGAGACTGCTCCTGAAGGAACATTTGCACTCAGTCCCAACTTTGAGGAGATGTGAGTTAATAACACTGATGTGCAGTCAAAAACCATCATGGATACAAGGAGCACTCAAGTTGTAATGATGGGTACACTAGGTGTGATTTCATCATGGGACAAGTCAGAGTAAAGCTGAATATGGGTAGAGTAGATGTGAGCATATTGTGAGGACATGCAGAAGTCTGGTTGCCAGTTTGCATATAACAGGTGTGCAGAGATTACTAGTCACCACAAAATGCTTTTTCATTTTCTCTTTTTATATGATAGAACCCTTGATATTTATTTGGGTGAATGAACATCTGGAATGAATTACACAATTTATGGACTCCCTTCCTTGGATTTGTGGCTACAGCACTAAGGGCTCACCAATGACATACAAAAGAAAAGTGAAAGTGAAGGTTGCTCTGCCATGTCCAACTCTTTGTGACCCCATGGACTATAGTCCATGGGATTCCCTGGAGCCAGAATACTGGAGTGGGTAACTGTTCCCTTCTCCAGGGGATCTTCGCAACCTAGAGATCAAACCCATCTCTCCCACATTGCAAGCAGATTCTTTACCAGCTGAGCCACCAGGGAGGCATATAAAAGAAAATTGTATGTGAAAGCTATAGGCAGTGTTCTTAAAAGGAGAAAGTGCATCCTTAGCCTTCTTTTTTCCTTCTAACTTCTCAGTAAAATCAAGAATGCTTTGACTAAGTGTGGCCACCTTGGATGATGCAGTGAACTTAGGAATGGAGTCCAGGCAAAACAGACTGAAAAAGAGCTTGGATGCCTGAAAGCATAAATGGACATATCATCTGTCTTTTGACCACCTACCCCCAGAGTATTTTATGAGAAAAAAATTAATTTTATCTGACTTAAGTCACTATTATTTGGGTTTTTCTGTCACTTGCAACCAGATTTAATCTTCAAAAAACTCAGTAAGTGTGGTTGAAACATGAATTCCCAAACCAAGTTATTATAATTTTTAAAGATTATTTTTATTGCTTCCTGCTTTCCATTAGTAACAGTAATTAAAACTTGATTTTGCTCCTATAATTCTGCCTAAATTTAAAAGGATTTTTATGTGGTTTTATATGCACTAACAGCTAAGTTTCAGGAAAAGACAAAGTGTCGATCTTAGCAGCCATTTAAGATTCATTAAGAATCTTAGAAAAAAGCATATCTGCAATATGAACATAATTTCATCTTTGAAACTATTTCCTGACTGAAAGGAAAGATTAAAATATTCCTCTAGTAAGATTTTTTCCCAACTTCTTAATTTATCTTGGTGTTGTTGTTCAGTCACTAAGTCCTGTCCAAGTCTTTGCAACCCCATGGGCTGCAGCGT
This sequence comes from Bison bison bison, assembly GCF_000754665.1. Classification (NCBI taxonomy): domain Eukaryota; kingdom Metazoa; phylum Chordata; class Mammalia; order Artiodactyla; family Bovidae; genus Bison; species Bison bison. Next base: position 11,937,738 of record NW_011495084.1, on the reverse strand, counting down.
GCCATACTACACTGTCCTCCACTATCTCCTGCAGCTGGCTCAAATTCACGTCCATTGAGTCGGTGATGCTATCTAACCATCTCATCCTCTGCTGCCGCTTTCTTCTTCAGCCACTGCTAAGTTTTCCAAATTTGCTGGCATATTGAGTGCCGCATTTTAACAGCATCATCTTTAAGGATTTTTAAATAGGTCAGCTGGGATTCTGTCACATCCAAAGCTTTGTTCATAGTAAGGCTTCCTAAGACCCACTTGACTTCACACCCTGGGGTGTCCAGTTCTAGATGAGTAACCGTAACATCATGGTTATCTGGGTCATTAACACCTTTTTTGTACAGTTTTGTCTATTCTTGCCACCTCTTCTTAATTATTTCTTTTGGTCCTTATCATTTCTATCCTTTGTTGTACCCATCTTTGCCTGAAATGGTCCCTTGATATCTCCAATTTTTTTAAAGAGATCTCTAGTCTTTCCCATTCTGTTGCTTGCCTCAGTTTCTTTGCATTGTTCATTTAAGAAGGCCTTCTTTTCTTTCCTTGCTGTTCTCTGTAACTCTGCCTTCAGTTGGGTATACCTTTCCCTTCTCCCTTGCTGTTTGCTTCTCTTCTTTTCTCAGCTCTTTGTAAGGCCTTCTCAGACAATCACTTTGCCTTCTTGCATTTCTTTTTCTTTGGGATGACTTTGGTCAGTGCCTCCTGTACAATGTTATGAACCTCCGTCCATAGTTTTTCAGGCACTCTGTCTACCAGATCTAACGCCTTGGATCTAGTCATACCTTCACTGTATAATAATAAGGGATGTGATTTAGATCACATCTGAATAGCCTAGTGGTTTTCCCTACTTTCTTCAATTTAAGCCTGAATTTTGCAATGAGGAGCTCATGACCCGAGCCACAGTCATATCTGGGTCTTGTTTTTACTGATTATATAGAGCTTCTCCATTCTTGATCGCAAAGAACATAATCAGCCTGATTTTTATATTGACCATCTGGTTATGTCCACTTGTAGTCATCTCTTGTGTTGTTGGAAAAGGGTATTTGCTATGACCAGCATATTGTCTTGAGAAAATGCTGCTAGCTTTTGCCCTGCTTCATTTTGTTCTCCAAGATCAAACTTGCCTGTTACTCCAGGTATCTCTGACTTCCTACTTTTGTATTTCAGTCCCCTATGATGAAAAGGATATCTCTTTTGGTGTTAGTTCTAGAAGGTCTTGTAGGTCTTCATAGAACTGGTCAGCTTCAGCTTCTTTGGCATCAGTGGTTGGGTCACAAATGTGGATTACTGTGACGCTGAATAGTTTACCTTGGAAATGAATTGAGATTATTCTGTCATTTTTGAGACTGTACTCAAGTACTGCATTCCAGACTCTTTTGTTGACTATGAGGGCTACTCCATTTCTTCTAAGGGATTCTTGCCCACAGTAAAAGATAAATTTATTTAATTTGCCTATTCTGCCCATTTTAATTCACTGATTCCTAATCTGTCAACATTCAATCTTGCCGTCCTGTTTGACCATGTGAAATTTGCCTTGATTCATGGACCTAACATTTCCCATTACTATGCAGTTTTTATAGCATCAGACATTACTTTCACTACAGACACATCCATAACTGAGCGTCATTTCTGCTTTGGCCCTGTTGCTTCATTCTTTGTGGAGACAGTAATTGCCCTCCACTCTTCTCCAGAAGCATACTGAACACCTTCTGACCTGAGGGACTCATCTTCTGATGTCATATCTTTTTGTTTTTTCATACTGCCCATAGGGTACTGGAGTGGGTTTCCATTTCCTCCTGGGTGGACCACGTTTTGTCAGGACTCTTTACTATGGCCTGTCCATCTTGGTTGGCCCTGAATGGCATGGCTCATAGCTTCATTGAGTTATGCAAGCCCCTTCACTGTCACAAGACTGTGATCCATGAGGAAGTCTTAATTCATACATCAAAAATTGTTCTTATTCCTCACTATATTTTGATTTTTTATATAGAAAATATAGAAAGAAATAGAAACAATCACCACATTTAACAACCACATAGCTTCAAGGAAAATTCTACACTTCAGTATTTATGAGCTACTCATATGACACTCCTGTCTTTTCTTAGGAATACTGTGTCAGGTTTTTATATGACCCCATTTCCCTAAAGGCAGTTAATTAAGTTGGATATATTTCCTAAGCTTTTTTGAAGTTGAGACCAGAAAATGTCAGTCATTTTCCTCCTGTTCACTAAAGCTGTGAATTGTAAAACTCAGAGACTGCCAAGATCACATTTCTTTCCATGTGAAGAAGGTTAAGTTTGCAATGAGATAAAATAATGCTAAGTAGACTAAGAATAGGAGAGTCAAGGGGAAAAAAGAGAGAGAGTTCTACAGCATTCAGGTCCTGGTTCTGACTCTTCCTGAGGCTTAGAGGCACCACTGCCCTTCCTATGGTCTGACCATTTAAAGCCTCTATGGAGTCCATGGATTCATCTCTGTACCCTTGTTCTGAACCTCGCTTGATTAGGCTTGACTCATTGCAAATAGGCTGCATCATGATCTAGTAACAAACAACTCCCAATTGTAATGAATAATAAAAAAAAATTATTTCTCTCTTATATGACCCTCAGAGATTGGCAGGGAAACCTCTGTTTATCATAGCCATTTGGGAGCTCTAGTAAAGATTATAGCCAGTTGTCATGCCAGAGTGAAGAAAGAGAGCCTTAGAGGGTTTCGCAGTAGCAATGAAATGCCTTCAACTCAAGCCAGAAAGCGAACCACATCATTTCCATTCCCAATTCTTGCTCAAGAATTGGTAATAAGACCCCAGCCAACATCAAGAAGCCAGAAAACATAGTCTATTCACATGCACTGAGATGGGGGAGAATGGGAAATAACACATTAGCAACTAGAATCATGATTAATATAGAAGCAAAAGTTTTCTTTTGCCTAGACAAACCAAAAAAAAAAGAAAAGGTTAAGGTGTTTGGAATCTTTGCAGTGGTCATGAATGTTTGAGAGTTTAGTTATAATTCCAAATTTCTTTTTTGTGCAGCTGGAAGTTTGAATTTCTTACAGGTCTTCATAATCACTTAGAATCATAGAAAAGTGAGGCAGGGTTCTTGCAGGTGCTAAAATAGCAATATATTCATAAGATACAGACCTGGGTTTGATCCTTGGGTTGGGAAGATCCCCTGGAGAAGGGAAAGGCTACCCACTCCTGTATTCTGGCCTGGAGAATTCCATGGAATGTATAGTTCATTGGGTCGCAAAGAGTCGGACGTGCTTAGCAATTTTCACTTTCACTAGTAAGCAATTTTCACTTTCACTAGTAAGATACAGTAAAAATATTCCTCAGGTTGGAGCTTCGGAAGAAACCTCTGTCTGGGTACTGATGATATTTTTCCTGTCCAGGTTTAACTAAAGAATTGAAGGAGATGTCTAAAGTCTTGAGATAGCAGTAAATGACTTGTGTGATGGCTTTCTGATGAATAAAAACAAGGCTTTTATTCTGCTTGGTCATCCTTTAGCTTTAGGCATTAACTGAATCACAAGCAGGGATATATGAGCTGAGTTTTCCTTTTTTTTTAACTCTTTCATGGAAGATCCTTCCACCAGACCTCACTTACATTTAATTGGCCAAAATTATGCCACAAGGGAACCTGAAAGACAGAAAATATTAGCTTTACAGATCCTGACAATCTAAAACAACTTATATTCCATGTATGTAAATGTTAGAAATTCACATATTGATTGGGAACAAGGTGGGGGGAAGGACATATTTTGTGAAACAACAGTAAGTTCCCTAGATACAAACAAGGACACTTAGATTGTTTCTATATTTTGGCGACTGTAAGTAACGCTGCTATGAACATTGGGTGCATATATTTTTTCAAATCGCTGTGTTTTTTTTTTTTTTAAATATATATTCAGGAGTGAAATTGGTGGCTCATATGACAGATCTATTTTTAGATTTTTGAGAAACCTCTGTACTGTATTCCACAGTGGCTACACCAATTTGCATTCTCACCAACTGAGTAAGAGGATTCCCTTTTATTCATAATCCTGCCAACATTTGTTACTGTACTTTTTAGCTCTGGTGTAAAAAGGCAGAAATAAAACAGATTTGTAGTATTGATCTTTTAGATACTGCAACACTGTATTATATATATTTGGCAATTTATGAATTTTACTAAATTGATTCCATTTTGGGGGACACAGGGGTACTAAAAACAAGTAAAATTTGAGATAGAAACTAAAATACAAGGGACCATTTCTTGGCTTAGTAAGTTGTCCAATTTTGGAGAAAACTCAATTGATAAAATTTTATTGGCTTCTAAGCAATATTGAAGAGATATTAGTGAAATGTCTTTAGTGATTAAATTACCTGTGGTTCAGCTCAATTCAGTTCACTCAGTTGTGTCCAACTCTTGGTGACTTCAAGGACTGCAGCATGCCAGACCTCCCTGTCCTTCACCAACTCCCGGAGCTTGCTCAAATTCATGTCATCAAAACAGTGATGCCATCCAAACATCTCATCCTCTGTCGTCCCCTTCTCTTTCCAGCATCAGGATCATTTCCCATGACTTCAATCTTTCCCAGCATCAGGGTCATTTCCTATGACTCAGTTTTTCGCATCAGGTGGACAAAGTATTGGAGTTTCAGATTCAGCATTAGTCCTTCCAATGAATATTCAGGACTGATTTCCTTTAGGATGGACTGGTTGGATCTCCTTGCAGTCCAAGGGACTCTCAAGAGTCTTGTCCAACACCACAGTTAAAAAGCATCAATTCTTTGGCATTCAGCTTTCCTTATAGTCTAACTCTCACATCCATACATGACTACTGGAAAACCATAGCTTTGACTAGACAGACCTTTGTTAGCAAAGTAATGTCTCTGCTTTTTAATATGCTGTCTAGGTTGGTCATAACTTTTCTTCCAAGGAGCAAGTGTCTTTTAATTTCAGCTGCAATCACCATCTGCAGTGATTTTGGGGCCCCAAAAAACAGTCTCTCACTGTTTCCACTGTTCCTCATCTATTTGCCATGAAATGATGGGACCAGATGCCATGATCTTAGTTCTCTGAATGCTGAGTTTTAAGCCAGCTTTTTCACTCTCCTCTTTCACTTTCATCAAGCGGCTCTTTAGTTCTTCCTTGCTTTTTGCTATAAGTGTGTTGTCATCTGCATATCTGAGGTTATTGATATTTCTCCTGGAAATCTTGATTCCAGCTTGATTCATCCAGCCCTGCATTTCACATGATGTCCTCTGGATATAAGTTAAATAAGCAGGGTAACAATATACAGCCTTAATGTACTT
>NW_011495084.1:11931026-11932352 GCF_000754665.1 Bison bison bison | reverse complement strand
TTTCCTATTTGGAGCCAGTCTGTTGTTCCATGTCCAATTCTTACTGTTCCTTCCTGGCTTGCATACAGATTTCTAAGGAGGCAGAGCAGGTGGTCTGGTATTCCCATCTCTTTCAGAATTTTCCACAGTTTATTGTGATCCACATAGTCAAAGGCTTTGACATAGTCAATAAAGCAGAAGCAGATGTTTTTTCTGGAACTCTCTTGCTTTCTCGATGATCCAACAGAGGTTGGCAATTTGATCTCTGGTTCCTCTGCCTTTTCTAAATCTAGCTGGATGATGTGGAAGTTCATGGTTCATGTACTATTGAGGCCTAGCCTGGAAAATTTTGAGCATTACTTTGCTAGAGTGTGAGATGAGTGGAATTGTGCAGTAGTTTCAACATTCTTTTGTATTCCCTTTCTTTGGGTTTATAGAGAAAACTGACTTTTCCAGTCCTGTGGCTGCTGCTCAGTTTTCCAAATTTGCTGGCATATTGAGTGCAGAACTTTCACAGCATCATCTTTCAGGATTTGAAATAGCTCAACTGGAATTCCATCACCTCCACTATCTTTGTTTGCAGTGATGCTTCCTAAGGCCCACTTGACTTTGCATTCTGGGATGTCTGGCTCTAGGTGAGTGATCAAACCATCATGATTATCTGGGTCATTAAGATCTTTTTTGTGCAGTTCTTCTGTGTATTCTTGCCACCTCTTCTTAATATCTTCTGCTTCTGTTAGGTCCATACCATTTCTGTCCATTATTGTCCTCATCCTTGCATGAAACATTCCCTTGGTATCTCTAATTTTCTGGAAGAGATCTCTAGTCTTTCTCATTCTATTGTTTTCCTCTATTTCTTTGCATTGATCACTGAGGATGGCTTTCTTATCTCTCCTTGCTATTCTTTGGAACTCTGCGTTCAAACACGTATATCTTTGCCTTTTTCTTCTCTTCTTTTCTCAGCTATTTGTAAGGCCTCCTCAGATAACCATTTTGCCTTTCTGCATTTCTTTTTCTTGGGGATGATCTTGATCACTGCCTCCCGTACAATGCCATGAACCTCCATGCATAATTCTTCAGGCACTCTATCTATCAGAGCTAATCCCTTGAATCTATTTCTCACTTCCACTGTATAACCATAAAGGATTTGATTTAGGTCATACCTGAATGGTCCAGTGGTTTTCCCTACTTTCTTCGATATAATTCTGAATTTGGCAAGAAGGAATTCATGATCTGAGCCACAATCAGCTCCCAGTCTTGTTTTTGTTGACTGTATAGAGCTTCTCCATGTTTGGCTGCAAAGAATATAATCAATTTGATTTTGGTATTGACCATCTGGTGACGTCT
>NW_011495084.1:11895733-11930926 GCF_000754665.1 Bison bison bison | reverse complement strand
GACGTCTATGTTTAGAGTCGTCTCTTGTGTTGCTGGAAGAGGGTGTTTGCTATGACCAGTGTGTTTTTTTGGGAAAACTCTGTTAGCCTTTGCCCTGCTTCATTGTGTACTCCAAGGCCAAATTTGCCTGTTACTCCAGGTATCTCTTGATTTCCAACTTTTGCATTAAATAGCAACCCACTCCAGTACTCTTGCCTAGAAAATCCCATGGACTGAGAAGACTGGTAGGCCCCCGTCCATGGTGTTGCAAAGAGTTGGACATGACTGAGAGACTTCACTTCCCTTCATTTCACTTATAATGAAGTTGACATCTTTTTGGGGTATTAGTTCTAGAATGTCTTGTAGGTCTTCATACATCTGTTCAACTTCAGCTTCTTTGGCATTAGTGGTTGGGGCATAGACTAGAATTACTGTGATATTGAAGGTTTGCCTTGGAAATGAACAGAGATCATTTTGTGGTTTTTGAGATTGCATCCAAGCACTGCATTTCAGACTCCTGTTAACTATGATGGCTACTTCATTTCTTCTAAGGGATTCTTGCCCACAGTGGTAGATACAATGGTCATCTGAGTTAAATTTGCACATTCCTGTCCATTTTAGTTCACTTATTCCAAAATTATCAGTGTTCACTCTTGCCATCTCCTGTTTGACCACTTCCAATTTACCTTGATTCATGGATCTAACATTCCAGGTTCCTATACAATATTGGTTTTTATAGCATTGGACTTTACTTCCATCACCAGTGACATCCACAACTGGGCATTGTTTTCACTTTGGCTCCATCTCTTCATTCTTTGTGGAGTTATTTCTCCACTCTTCTCAATATCATGTTGGGCACCTACTGACCTGTGGAGTTCGTCTTTCAGTGTCATATCTTTTTGCCTTTTCACACTGTTTATGGGGTTCTCAAGGCAAGAATACTGAAGTGGTTTGCCGTTCAATTCTCCAGGGGACTACATTTTGTCAGAACTTGCCACCATGATCTGTCCATATTGGGTGGCCCGACACAGCATGGCTCACAGTTTCATTGAGTAGTCCAAGGCTGTAGCCCAACACTGTAATGTAAAGCCTTTGACTGTGTGGATCACAACAAATTGGAAAATCTGTTGTTTTAAATTTCCCATCTAAAGAGATGGGAATACCAGACCACCTTACCTGCTTCCTGAGAAATCTGTATGCAGGCGCCCCTTCCCAACAAAATCTCTTGCTTTTTCAGCACATGTGTCTCCTCAGACACTTCATTTCTGAGTGTTAGACAAGAGCCCGCTTATTTCTTCATGGTTCTTCCTTTCTTCCCCAACCTTGCTCTGGTTCACTGCGGGTGAAGAAAGCCAACCTGCCCTGTTGTCTTTTAGCTTAGACATGTGAGAAAGTACACATGCTGGTTCAATTTAGAGACAGCAATAGGATCACATGTTTCTGCTGGTCACTGTCTTTGTTTCTACCATCCAATGTAAGAACAGCATGGCTGATTGTGCTTATCTTTTAGCCTGGGTCCTTGTGAATGTGAATCAAAGCCACTTTCAGCCAAGCCCAACTGAGCTATGTCTGAGCTGCAGTCCAGATTCACTGTTGCAAGCCTCCGAGATTAGGGCGCTATTTAATGTCACAGAAGCAGTTGACTAATAGACTTCCCATTTCACAGGTCTAGGTGGACTCATAAAGGCAGTTGATAGAGCTGAGAAAGTGACCCTGAAACACTTGTGTAGTGCTTTTCTGGTAGGCAACAAATCCCTTGAAAGGGACATCATCTCTGAATAATTATAAGCTGAATATATAGCATATCTGAATATAAAGCATCATATATGCTGAATATAAAGCATCATCTCTGAATAATTATAAGCTGAATTATAGCCTGACTGATAAATGTACTGAGATTCAGAAGAACAGTCTACAGGAAAATTTGGGCCTTATAATCTGACATCAAGAAATGTCAAGTTTCCCCTTCTGCTCACTTTACTCTCAAATAAAGACCTCTGACACAACACAGGTAAAACAGAGATTTACTAAAGAGCTGACCAGACAAGTAAATCTTAGCTAGTTATAATGAGTATATATTAGCCTTTACTAAATTAGAGTGCTTCTTTGCATATGTCAATTTAAGGTGTTTCAGAACTGGCAGGCATTTGAGGATCCTGACCACATACTTTTTAGCACAACCAAAATAATTTTATGAACTAGTGTTAGTATTGTAATTACTACCAAATGATAATCATCTCAATATTCAGTTTAGGGAGAGAAAATCTGTGAGATACACATGGCTAGACTCCTGTCTATAAGAGGGCATGCCATATAGCCTCCATGAGGAAAGGACTTATATCTAATCGCTTTACCATTGAATACAAAGCGCTCATCACAGAGCCTGGCTCCTCAGGTATACTCAATAAATCATTGTTGAGTGGACTAGAGGTGAAAGAATCTTTATAAGTTATCTTAAAGTCTTTAAGTTGAGTTCCCTTTTTAGTAAAATGGAGATAATAATGACTGCTCAGGATTTTTGAGAGGATTTAACAACCCACTCCAGTGTTCTTGCCTGTTCTCCCCAGGGACGGGGGAGCCTGGTGGGCTGCCGTTTATGGTCAAGACTGAGGTGACTTAGCAGCAGCAGCAGCAGCAAGGGTAAAATCTTAGTACAAGGCAAAATGCACACAGAAAGTACTCAATACATTACAGTGTTGGCTTATTATTTTTTTCATCATTATTATAACGTTAATGGTGTCTGGGGAAAATCTCTCTGTATAGTATACGTCTATCCACCTATCTACATAGGGGGAAACCTTAGACTTTGGTATTTCATCTTTAAGTGAACATGATATTTACTGAGTACTAGAATAGAAGAGAATAGACTGACTGAACTGAACTGAGAATAGACCCAGCAGGGTTAGATAGTACAGACAATTCAGGGCAATTTACTTGTAGGGCTAACCATAACCTATACTATACCAAATTTAAAAGCAATGTTTTTATGTGAGCAAAAAAGTATAGTTTATTAAAGAAAATTATAATTTTACTTTCAATTTGTGTTTAACATAAGTGGTCATAACCATTCTTAAATCTCACAGGGCAAAGCTTAGAAGATTTCATTATTAATATTAATAATAATATTTTTGCCTTACCTAAAACCAAGAGATTTTGATGAGGGGTCATAATTTAGAGGTATGAAGCTTAAACCTAAATACTTTGACTAAAGAAGTCCTTCCTTTCCTTGGATTAGGCTCCCTGTTCATTTGCTTTTGCTGATAAGAATCAGGCAGTGGTGAACAGGGTCATAGATTCTGTACTCCTTATTCTTTTGTGAACACAGAAGCACATGCCTGAACTTTTTAGTCTGCCACATTTAAGAAAATAATACTGCTGTTTATTTTGTTTGATCTCAATCCTAAGGAAAAAATTATGGTACTTTAATATATCTGAAATACTACAACTTTAAAAAACAAGAAAAATTGCCATATATACCACTAAGATATTTAAAGTTATTTCTAACTAAACTATGACATGCTATTAATTGTCAAGACAGATCATGATTTTCATTAAAATGTGGAAAAAATGTGGATCTAAGAATTAAAAATTATATTTCACTAATTCTAAAAATGAAATTTAACCTGAACACAGTTAAGTATCTTCATCATTGTTAAAGTCATTGAGGTAAAACAGATTTAGACATCAGACACACTTGGATCCAAATTCTTAACCTGTTTTCTTGTTAGTTGCATAACACCCGTGTGTCTTAAGTTTTTAGTGAGCCCCAGATTTTCCTTTCTATAAAATAGAAATGATTTCAACCTTATTCTATGGTTGGTCTGAAAACTGAACGAAATTACATACGAAAGCACCAAGCACAGTTCATTCCTTTCTATTATACGAAAGCTAAAATGAGATGCAGAATAGAGGTCACGTGACAACTAGTGGTTAAGAAGGAATATGGGTCTACTGTGTTCCTGGGCTAGAATTTCATCAGTGCATTCGTCATTATCTCCTAATATTTATGTGATGCTTCCTGTGCCATGCACATATTCTCTATGAGTTTTCCTTAACTTAACTATTTAATGTATTTTTTGCCAAGTTTTGGACTACAGGTTTGTTTGCTTCACAAGTTTTCCATGATTCATTCCCTTGGCACTTGATGATATTTATACAGTATCTATTCAAATGTTCTTTCTTGCCCAGTGACTATCTGCATTTTACCTGTCTTGTTATGAATTTCTTCCAAAGTAGTGGTGAGGTTAAATTCTCTAGGAGTTGTCATTTCTGCTACATACGTTTCAGGTGGCCAACAGTACATTTTAGTTTCTTGAACGATCAGTAAGAAGTTCCCATATCTTTTATTCTCAATTAAAACTTGTCTAATTTTAAGTTTAGACATATACCAGACTTTATTGGGCAATCAATGTCATAAGTAATTATTGGTCACAAAATTCCTTTGTTCAAATGATAAGAAAAACTGAAATTCAGAAGAATGTGACTTGTCAAACATTTCATAGATAGATGACCTCTCACACCTTTAAGACTAAATAAGAAGGATATCAAAATATGAAAAGGGCAGAGAAAAACTAATCTTAACATACATGGGTCAGACCAGTAGCGAAAATCTAAGATATTGAAGAAGAGGCTAATGCATCACAAAACATTTCTACATGGATTTTTAAAAAGAGACTTTCTTGGATAAAAGAAAGTGCTTCATTATTAAGAGACTGTGTAGGGAAAAACATGTATTTGAAAACACAAAACTTGAATTCTTTTTATAGTGCAATTTTAATCTGTTTCTAGGCAGCCACAGCTCTTTACTCCTTCAAACAATTCCTGCCAGGAGATTTTACCAGACAGAGCATGCACACTGCCATTTGGACTTTCTTTTCCCAGTTCCCAAGGAATTCTCTTTAAGGCTGTAACAAACCAACTAATGACAAAGACAAGTAGGTAATTCAAGATTCTAAATTCATTAAGACACTTTCCAGGTCTTAACTTTTTAATACAAAAATTAGATTAAATATCATATTTACAAGATTAAGCTAAATCCAGAACTTGTAGAAATAATTGTAAACATAATTCAATAAACCCCACATAGGAGTAAAAAAAGAAACTTAAAAAAAAAAAACAAAGATTGGGTGACTGAAAGAAGCCAAAGCCCATAGAATTGAATTAGAAAAATTTGTTGCTCAAAACCAATGTCAAATATTTGTGCAAATACAGTGAGTTAATTCTAAATATGTTTGTTTAGAGAGGGACATTTTGTGTAATCTTTGGCAAGTATCTTTTCCCAAATTTTATTTGTTTCTTTATATAGCAGTGTTTCTGAAATGGCAAAGCATATACATAGATGGTTCCTAACTTCTGAGGATTTGACTTATGATTTTTCAAATTTAAGATACTGTGAAAATAATATGAATTCAGTAGAAACCATAGCTTGAATTTTGATCTTTTCCTGGGCTAGCAATATGCAATACTTCCTCCTGATGCTGGTCAGTGGCCCACAGCTCCCAGTCAGCCATGTGATCACGAGAGTCAGCAACCAATACAAACTACTCTGGACCCACACAACCATTCTGATCTTCACTCTGAGTAGAGTGTTCAATAAATAACATGAGTCATTCAACATATTATCATAAAACAGGTTTTAGGCTAGACGATTTTGCACAATTGTAGGCTAATGCAAGTGCTCTCAGCACATTTAAGGTAGGCTAGCCTAAATTACAATGTTCAGTAGGTTAGGTGTATTAAATGCATTTTGACTGAGGGTATTTTCAATTCACAATGGGTTTATAGGGTTAGAACTCCATGTCAGTCAAGGATGATCTGTATTCTTTGTGATGGTTGTTACAGAGAGGTGCTATTTTAAATTTGTATTTCCTCTCATGCTAAAAGAACAAGTTAACTCAGAGCAGTTGCTTTTGTTTGGAGAGAGGAGAAATCACTCCATTGGTTCCAGCATGTAAAATTTACATCCCTCTTGTAGAAAAAGATGATAATAAAGTAGTGGTTTTTTGCTTAACAATGGGAGGCCTGCTGCTGCTGCTGCTGCTGCTGCTAAGTCGCTTCAGTCGTGTCCGACTCTGTGCGACCCCATAGACGGCAGCCCACCAGGCTCCGCCATCCCTGGGATTCTCTAGGCAAGAACACTGGAGTGGGTTGCCATTTCCTTCTCCAATGCATGAAAGTGAAAAGTGAAAGTGAAGTCGCTTAGTCGTGTCCGACCTTCGCGACCCCACAGACTGCAGCCTACCAGGCTCCTCTGTCCATGGGATTTCCAAATGGTATGCAAGACTCTAAAGCTGTTGAAAAGATAGCAAGCAGACATGCAAAAAGAGTAAAGAGAAATCTTAGAAAAGAAAATCCCTTGCTCTGGGTAGTTAGGGTTATCAGAATATTTCTGAAGGATTGAGATTTTCCCTTAAATAGGTTATCTGAAAGAAACTGAAACCAAAAAAAAGGCCAAAATACAAGTCCATGGAGGAAGTATACAGCTAGATCTGCAACTAACAAAGACCAAAATTTTATGAGGGCTGATAATTAATGGACAGATGTATAGCTAAATCTGCACACCTTTGTTGAATGGCCATCAGAGGATTGTGAGTTTGCTGAGGGAATAGACTGTGTGTGACTGTAAGTAAAAGGCCAAGAGGTTCTGAATCCAGGCCTGCCTTGTCTGGAATGAACTGAAGGACAGGCGTTCTCTTCCCTCACTGCCCATAGTCAAAACATAAGTCCTGCCCAGCATGCTGGCAATGACACCATCACTGAAGCAATGGAAGAAACAGAATTGGACCATGTTCATTTGATGAGAAATGAAGGTGCTCAAGTGTTTGATCTGCAATGAGTCCTTGGCACCAAGACTGACACTGTGGGCCAGACAAGTGTTTCAGATAAGAGCACTGTGTCACAGAGCTCAGATGAAGAGTCCTCACTTTAGGAAGTTAGACACAGTAATGGGGGAAGAGGCAAGGTGTGACTTGCCATACACACAGGGCTAGTTCTCAGGTTATTTCCACTGGATTCACACTCCAGTGGCAAGTATGATGACAGCAGTGAGGCCAGAGTCACTTTGCAGTGGCCAGATAACTGCTGCTTACACCATTTGAGGAACATACCAGAGTGGCGGCTGATTCTGCAGCAACTGGTTTCCGGCAGTGCTTGTGGCATCTTCTAGCTCCATTCATGAGGCTGGAGTGATGATACGAAGATGTCAGTAAATATCCTGGAAATTTGAGATTATTAAAGAAGTGCTGACTCACTGGATGAGACAAGGATAAAGGAGGGTTGTTAGCTTTGGCTTGAATAATAATAATAATCATCTATGATTGAGAATTGGGTCACATTAAATAAAAATGAAAGCACTTCATTATGGGTAGAAAGATACGTGGAAAGAAAACATAAGTAGAAATAATGTAAATTAATGGAGAAGAAAGTCTGTGAAGTTGTGGGAATTCACATCTAATATTCATCTAATATTAATCTAGTGTTAATCAACTTTCAAAGAGTCAATCTTGATTTCCCAGAATTACTATTTCCCAGCAACTTGCAGTCTAGGGTGGGGAGGGACTCTAATATTAATAAAGCCTTTGTAACTAAAGATCTGTGTAAGCTAACTTTTCCTGCTGTCAGAAAGGAAGAAATTTTCCTCTATCCTTCTAGGTTCTTCTAGCTGGTTTAAGAATTAACTGACTTAAGACAGAATAGCAGGATAAAATCAAAGGAAAGTTTGATAACATGCATACATAGAGAGACCCAGGAAAACTGAGAAACTCTCCAAAACGGTGGAAACCCTCACCTTAATTACTATCTTCAGCTAAAGACAAAGAGGATGTTATGAGTAGTGATTTGGGACTTCAAAGGGGAGGAAGGCAATTTACATGAAGATGGAAAAGCAAATGTCTGGCAGACAAATGTTTGCTGGGCAGGTAGAGACAGAGAACACAGAGAGGAATTTTAACAACCAGAGTTTGCAAGGTTCCTCCCTGTCTACCACACCAAGCTCGTACTGTACTTATCTATGGTGATAGTACCCTTCCTGCACTAGGCCCTCGTTCTACATTCTTCAGATAGCTAAGAGGGAGATATAATGAAAGACTCTGGAGTCTTATGCTTCTTAAAAATAAGCAGGCTAAATGACCTATCATCTCTCATGACAATGAGACGTTTGGGGGCAGCAAGTTTTGCTTCCCTACACAGCAATAGATGGATAATAAGTAATTTGAGTCCCGTGAGCCATAAAAACTTCTGTTGCTGCTAAATTTAGCCATTTTAACTTGAAAGTCACCATGGACAATGCATAAATGAATAAATACTGGCTATGTTTTAATAACATTTTATTTATAAAAGCCAGAGGCACCTGGATTCTGCTTATGTGATAGCCACAGTTGTGGACACCTGTGTTAGACGGAAAATACATTCTATCATGACAACTATTTTCTTAACTTTTAGAGAACACTCTAGCCTTTTTAAAACCAACATTTATGGAGTTCCTGCTATGTTCATATTGTTATGCTTCTGCCTGGAAACAAAAGGAAAAGTAAGATGTTGCTTTTAAGAATCCAAGAATCCAACAATTTACAAAAGAAAAAAAAAAAAAGACAAAACCCACTGGGCTCTAGTACCACGCTGTAGGTGAAATTATAAATCAGTACAGAGTGAGAATTCAGAAGAAGAAATATTAATTTTCTCAAAGTGCTTCAGGAAAATCTTCATAAACAAAGTGAAACAAATAATTTTTGGATTAGTTGCTATTTGCTAAAAATGTTAAGCAGTTGCTTCTAGTAGAACTAAGAGCAGGAAAAAGGTACTGGTGGCAATGGCACCCCACTCCAGAACTCTTGCCTGGAAAATCCCATGGACGGAGGAGCCTGGTAGGCTGCAGTCCATGGGGTCGCTGGGAGTCGGACATGACTGAGCGACTTCACTTTCACTTTTCCCTTTCATGCATTGGAGAAGGAAATGGCAAGCCACTCCAGTGTTCTTGCCTGGAGAATCCCAGGGACGGGGGAGCCTGGTGGGCTGCCGTCTATGGGGCTGCACAGAGTCGGACACGACTGAAGCGACTTAGCAGCAGCAGCAGCAGCAGAGGAAAGTATACAGAAGATTGGCAAATCAACATTATTTGTATCTATAGTGTCCCAATGTACTTGGACTCTCATTCTATAGATAATTATGATGAATGATGATAGCAATAAAAATGATGATAATGGTAAATATTTATTGAAGACTAGGTAATCTCCCCCAAGTAAATTTCCTAAAACGTATTTTTTTGCATAATTAATATTCTGAAATTCTGATTATTGATTTACTGGAAATATTTTAAGTGCTTTAATGGGAATATTCAATTTCTGAAACAATATATTCAGTATCCATCATTGGATAAGCAATTTGTTCCAAACGTTTTGGGACTTCTTTGTCAATATCTTAATATTTATCTGTTAGCACTTTTAGAGAGTTTTAAGTAATGTTTATACTTCTTCTCCATTTCATACTTATGATTAAAGGTGATCATATTTGAGATATATTCTTTAAACTATATGAAAATTATCTATCAGTTGTCTCTTAGCTCTAAACCAATCAGTCTATACTGTGCTTTGAGATATAAAAGACTTTGAGACATAGAGGTTCTGTAAAATATCTTCCTCCTCACTAGGCTGGCGCCACATGTGGGTGTGCTAGAGGAAAACTGCAAGGGGAGAGAAGAAATAAGGGATTGCTTTTTTCTGTTTTCTTTCTGCTTTTCCCCTGCTTTCTTTCTATTGCTGTCATGCTTGTTTTTGCAATCCAGCAGGATCAGTTTTTTCCAGGAATAGCACTTGAATCTAGTTTCCTGTTTTTCAAACACCAATCAAAGTAGACAGTTCAGCATTACAACTTTCCTCAAGAAGTGGTATTTTAGTAATAGCTTGTAAACTTATTTGATAATCGGATCCTTTGGGGGAACAATTTATTCAAAATGCAATCCATGAAATATACTTACAACAATATCTTCAATGAATGTTTAATAATAATATTCACTCATTGCCTATTAGTATTGGCAAAGTCATTTTAATTCAGAAAATATTAACAACTACTCTAAGAGGCAGGTGCATGCATGTGTGCTAAGTCACTTCAGTTGTGTCCAACTCTTTGGACCACATGGAGCATAGCTTCCCAGGCTCCTCTGTCCATGGGACTCTCCAGGCAATAATACAGAAGTCGGTTGCCATGCCCTCCTCCAGGGAATCTTCCCGACCCAGGGATTAACCCGAGTCTCTTATGTCATCTGCACTGGCAGGAAGGTTCTGTACCAGTAGCACCATCTGGGAAGGCCCTTTAAGGCAGGTACTATATACTAATGTCACAGATTAAAAAACAGAGGCAAGAGAAGTAACTTGACTTGTCCCAAATGATTGAGCTACTAAGTAGCAGAGCTGGGATTCAAATCCAGTATTCAAAAATGTGACTAACCACCATATTATATTGCCACTTAGATTATTGTAGCAGATTTGATAGGGGTGAAAATATTAATACTACAAGTTGAGGTAACAATAATTGTTACTCAGCCATAGCTTAAGAGGAAAAACATGCATGAGACTTTGAATTAAGGTAGTGGCAATGGAAGTAAAGATTCAAATAACCACTGCTGCTGCTAAGTCACTTCAGTCATGTCCAACTCTGTGCGACCCCAGAGACGGCAGCTCCCCCGTCCCTGAGATTCTCCAGGCAAGAGCACTGGTGGATATGGGGGGGGGAGGGCATTAAGAAGAGAGAAGGGCAAAACAGTTGTATTGTTATCTGTTGCTGTTTTGCAAACACTCACATCTTAGTGGTTTCCAACAGTAACATGTATTTAGTTATCTGCATTCATCTGGCAGGCTGCTGTGAGTTCATATTGCTGATCTTGGCTGGATTTTCTACTGTCTCCAGGGCCTTAGCATGGATGCTGGAATGCCCCCATACTGAAAACTGAGGTTTCTACTTTGAATGGCTAGTACAATAGTAACTATAAACTAAAATATCAAAAAGAAGAGAAAGGAGAAAATTTAAGAGGTGAAATGAGTGAAAGTACTGGTGCCAAATCAGACTTGAAGTAAGATAGGCAGAGACATCTCCCAGGTATTTAAATATGGGTCTGGAGGTTGAGAGGAAAAAAATCTAGAAATGGGGACATGGAGACTAATTCCAAAAGCCTGGGTTTTTGTAGTATCATTAATGGAGAATATGTAGAGCAGAAGTTCAGGACCATTCTGAAACTGGCCAGTAATGTGCTTTATTTTGCTTCTAATACATTAGGTAATCTAGTATAGGCTGTGCATGAAAGCGTTATTTAATATTATTGAGACTGAATGCTCATGATTGTTACCACCTTGTCTTTCTGCAAAATTGGATATATTTGACTCTTTCAAGGAAAAAAGAATTTCTACTACAAAAGAAGAACCTAGAGAAAAGAAACAGATAAAATAATCTTCAATTATCAACAGCTATAAAATAGGAGAAACACAACTGACAGCGGAGAGCAAGCTTTCATTTGCTTAGAAATACCTTCCTAATATTGAGGGAATGGTGCTGATATTATAGGATTGAAAGCAATCTTTCTGAGCATGTTTATAAATGGTATTTCAGGGATTCAAGGGAATATATTGAGTTCTTATAGTTTTTACTAGTTCCATAACTCCGTAAAATCAATTTAATCAAGAATCTAAAGGAATGTGTTTATCACTGGTTTGATGTAATAAATACCATATTTAGAGCACAAATTTAATAAGCTTTTGTGAATTTCTTAATTTAAAACTGAAATATTTTTCTTAATTTAATTAAAATTTAATAACAAACATAGTGTATAATACTTATTTTTGAGTATATGAAAGTATTTTAAATATTATCCTTCACCACTACTTCTTACATTATAAGAACGTATAATGTAATCTCTTCTCTTTTACAATAATTAGTACATACACATACCAAAAATGCTGACATATTTTGCTGTAAAGGGAATGATATCCAAGGGCTGTTCCCTTTTAATTTTCTTTTATTTGGCCATCCTCATCAATAACATTCTAGAGGCATGCATTTGCCTCATGAAGGATCAAAATTGTGCAATGTGTATGCAGTGGGAAAAAGAAAGTTAGATTCTAGTTTTGGTATCTGTAGTGAAAGTTCTTTAGCCCATATCAAAACAACAATTTTGAAAATCTGGCCATATTTTTGAAAAAGGCTATAAATTGTTTTAACTGCTATAATAACATTTAAGTTTGCCCACTATATCATGGATTTTGTTATCTATAAACCAGGGATGAAGGGAATCCAGATCATGACAAAAGGGAAGATTGGTGAGGGAAGCACATTTCTTCAAGCTTAGAATATTATGAGAATAGGAAAGGAGACAGTGAGAGGGGAGGCAGATAGAACCGTGTGCCTGACCTTCCTAAATATATCAGATAGATTGATGGGGAGCCTATATCCAAAAGATGGTCTGCTGAGCTTTCTACTCAAAACCCTACCAGGTAGGCTTGCACAGGCCAAACCCATGGGATGATGGTCCAGCACAGCCAAGAGAAGTGTTCAGATAGACGGGTTAAGCATTGCTTCTGGATCTCCACAGACTGCATGTACCACAGACACGCCCTGCTTGACTAAGATGAAGTAGAGGTCTTTAGATGGCCAGTAGGCTGGAACACAGAGACAAAAATATAGAAACAGTGTCAGAGACAGTGAAGACTACAGACTCCAGTGATAAGAATCAGCATGACGCCTGAAAATAAGATACTTCACTGGGCTTCTTTGGTGGCTCAGATGGTAAAGAATCCACCTGCAATGCAAGAATCCTGGGTTCAATCCCTGTATTGGGAAGATACCCTGGAGAAGGAATGGCAACCCACTCCAGTATTCTTGCCTGGAGAATTCCATGGACAGAGAAGTCTGGGCTTCTCTGGGCTAAAATCCAGAGTCGCAAAGAGTTGGACACCACTGAGCTATTCACACTTTCAGTGGTCATTACTCAGACTAGATGATTCACTACATGAAGTAGTAAAGAGGATATGGAAGGGTATTAGCATCCCATTACTGCTGTAACAAATGACCACAAACAATGCCTTAAGCAATAGAAATATATTATCTTACAGTTTTGAAAATCGGATATCCAAAGTAGATCTTACTGAGCTAAAATCAAGGTATTGATAGGGCTACATTACCCTGGAGGCTTTAGATGAGGATACATTTCCTTGCCTATTACAGCTTAAAGAGACAGAGCACATTCTTTGATTCATGGTCCCCTGCCATCTTTAGGGATTTTTCACCTTCCATCACTTGGACACTGACTCTCCTGCCTCTCTTTCACTTATAAGGACCCTTACAATTACAATAAGTCCACCTAGATAATTCCTGGTAATCTATTTTTAAATCAGCTGATCAGTTCAGTTCAGTTCAGTTGCTCAGTCATGTCCAACTCTGTGACCCCATCGACTGCAGCACGCCAGGCTTCCCTGTCCATCACCAACTCCCAGAGTTTGCTCAAACTCATGTCCATTGAGTCGGTGATGTCATACAACCATCTCATCCTCTGTCGTCCCCTTCTCCTCCCGCCTTCAGTCTTTCCCAGCATCAGGGTCTTTTGCAATGAGTCAGTTCTTCCCATTAGGTGGCCAAAGTATTGGAGTTTCAGCTTCAGCATCAAATCAGCTGATAAGCAAGCTTAATTCAATCTGCAATCTTAATTATTATTCTGTAACTGAGTACATTCATAGGTTCTCTGTATTATGGGTATTTTTGGGGATAGGAGAATTATCAGAGCTGTTGTTTTTTTTTTTTTAATCTTTATAAACCAACCTACATACCCAGGCACCATCTTGGAGAGAAACAGGGAAATGTGGAGGTAATGTAAAAGACAGACTTCCTCAAAAAGAGAATGAGTCATGCCGCCAATGACACTATTTAAAGCTTAAGAGAAATGCCATTGATTGCCTTGTTAAGAATTTCTTTCCCACTTTACTCCTCGCTGCAGCCACTTCCACTTTCCAATCACTTTCCAACAGAATAGAGCCTCTTGAGGAAGCTTAGATCAATTACAAAAACAAAGCAGCTCATCTTTCTTACACATCAGAGGAGTGTGAGTTAAAATTTTGAATCTGCAAGGTTATAACTAATCACAAGAACTCCCCTTAATAATAAACTTCTAAAACATAACAGGTTTACTTGACACCACACAGACTCTTCAATAAGAAATTCAAGCATTATTACTTGACAGAGGAAGCTCTCATGTGCTAACAGACTTGCCAATAAAACTAAATAACAGAGGAGTTTTAAGAGAGGATGAGAACTCTGAGTCTCTGGTCTCTAAGCTCAGTGTTACTGTCCTGAGCAAAGGATTTAAACTAATTTTCCAAGAACTTATTCTATATACTTACAACAGGTGGTCCTCTTCCATTTTCAGGAAACCTGTTACTTTGTTTACCAGATCTAAGCAACAGAAATGGAAAATTAAACATTAACCAAATACATAGCACAGTGCCTAGGCCTTCCATAGATACTTGCTTGAACATATATATGAAACTATTAAGGAGAGAAAAGCAATTTAAGAGCTAAGTACAACCTAAGATAATGTCAAAAGAGGTGCATTTCAGGAAAAAAAAAAATAGAGGTACTGGCAGTTTTCTGAAGTTATTGTGGATAGAAAGTTAAAAAAGAAAAAGTAGTTCAGAACATAAACTAGAGAGAAAATTTCAAAGTACTAAATCCAAAGAGTGGCATTGAACTGTGAAATTAAGAAGGAAAATTTCCAGCAGTACATAAAAGAGTCAAAGTGGTGGTAATGGGGCCTTATTATCACCCAGGTTTGTGCTTGAGTACATTAAGGTGATGGAAAGGTAGCTGGAGCATATCTGCGATGCTGGTATAGAGAAAAGACAGAGTGCCTCTTCCTTTAATTGGCAAATTAAAGGCAAAAAGGAAAACAGTGTTAGCCATTTTTAACCACTTTCTTTCACTACACAAGGACTTTTACTGGAGTGGCAATCCATCAAGAGATAGAAAACAGGACCCAGATTCTTAAAGACTGTCAAGGTAAATAACATCATGTTAGAATTAATGAATCTTAAATCAAATTAAAATCATTCTGAACTGTGATGAGAGAACAAAAATATGTTCTAGTACCTGTGAGATGCATAACAAAAATAACAAGTTTTCCTAAGTCCCACTTGTTAGTAATACTCCACAGTGACTTGAAACATGTCAGTTGATTTGCAGAAGACCTCATGCGGAAGCCATTGCAGAAAGCATTATCCAGTCTTATTTTAATTACTATTTGAGCAAATACAATTTATGAGTACTCCAGAACTCTCCAAAGATGGTCCTTACTCAGGACCACTTTTTACATACAATGTAGCCTTAGTGGTTTATTCACATATCACTAGACTCATTTTCTAATTTTTGCTTTTTTATATACCAATCATTTAGTTGACAAGACATCACTGCTATAGTTACCCTATTATCCTTTTATTAATATAATATAACCATGTGATGAAAAGATATTATGGAGCCTATGGTTTTCTTAAAAGAATAAAGTTACATAAAATGTTTGGAGATTTCTTATTTACCCAGAGAATTATTACATGTAAAAGATATTCAAGTTGAAAATATTGTAATAAACACAAAGTGATTTAATGTATTATTTGTTTTTTTTTTTAATTTTATTTTTTAACTTTACTGGATGCACTGGGACGATTTAATGTATTATTTGTTTTTAAAAAAACCTAACGTTGTTTGTTCTCATGGTATTTGCAAGTATACACTGATATCTAATAACATCTAATATTTTGTATAAGAGCAATAAGTACATTATCAAATGCACACACACATGCATACACACACACAGATGGAGTGTTGTCAAAGAAAGTCTATGAGAAGAAAATGCTTGAGCAAAAACTTGAAGAAAGTGAGTGACTGAGCCAGGTGGATATATGGGGTAAGTGCCCTCCATGCAAAAGGAAAGGTATATATAATTCCTGTTCGAAACTGGTGCTCAAGAAATGAATAACTTCTTAGCTGTTTAGCTAGCTCAATTCAGTCAATAGCTAGCTCAATTCAATCAATAGCTAGCTCAATTCAATCTTTTGACAAGTCCCTCAACTTTTAAGTTTGCTTGCTATAAGTAATAGGTACTGACACTTTCCTATTTCTTATGAATGCTATGAGAAACAACTCTATGATATTTAAACATATATGGTAGGAGCAGTCATAAAAAATATCACCCACTTCCTACATCCTTTCTATTAGAGTAATTCTTTAATCAAGATGAGTGTCTTTTTCCTCAACCAGAGATAGCCATTAATATCATCAATATAGACTTTAATTTTAGAAGCAATTACATGCATTACACAACTTGAAATCCTCTTTCTACATTTAACTAAAAAGGTTGAATGGATAAGAAAGCTGTGGTACATATACACAATGGAGTATTACTCAGTCATTAAAAAGAATACATTTGAATCAGTTCTAATGAGGTGGATGAAACTGGAGCCTATTATACAGAGTGAAGTAAGCCAGAAAGAAAAACACCAATACAGTATACTAATGCATATATACGGAATTTAGAAAGATGGTAATGATAACCCTGTATGCGACACAGCAAAAGAGACACAGATGTACTGAACAGTCTTTTGGACTCTGTGGGAGAGGGCGAGGGCAGGATGATTTGGGAGAATGGCATTGAAACATGTGTATTATCACATATGAAATGAATCACCAGTCCAGGTTTGGTACATGATACAGGGTGCTTGGGGCTGGTGCACTGGGATGACCCAGAGGGAAGGGATGAGGAGGGAGGTGGGAGGGGGTTTCAGGATGGGGAACACATGTACACTCATGGCAGATTCAAGTCAATGTATGGCAAAACCAATACAATATTATAAAGTAAAATAAATTAATTAATTTTTAAAAAATTAAAAAATAAATATAACAGTAATTATAGTAAGATTGTCTTTTATACCCTTTGGTTGATGAAATAATAAAAAAGTAAAATGAAACAACACCAAATGTTAGCAAGGATGTGAGCAACTGAGACTCTCTTACACTTACTCTCCCATTTATTTGTTGCAACAATTCTCTCTGAGAGACTATCATTTCTCCCCTTTTATACATAGGGAACTGAAGTACAAAAAGGTAGGTAACTCTGCCAGTGTCAAATAGCTAATAAATTGGGGCACTAGAATTTAAACCAGAGAGTTTGAGCTTTCAACGAGTCACAAACCACCCTTGGTAAATGTATTTATATTAAAGCAAAGTTCTCACAGGGTCCAGCAGCACCAGCATCACCTGGTAATTAGAAATGCAAGTTCTTGAACCTGACCCTACATCTACCAAATCAGAAACTCTGGGACTGAGTTTAGCAAATGTATTTAAAGCAAGTCCTCAATGTGTGAAAGTAATCTGAGTCCTATAGATCCCACTAATGGGAAACTCTAAATAGACAGCAAAAACAAGACCGGGAGCTGACTGTGGCTCAGATCATGAACTCCTTATTGCCAAATTCAGACTTAAATTGAAGAGAGTAGGGAAAACCACTAGACCATTCAGGTATGACCTAAATCGAACCCCTTATGATTATACAGTGGAAGTGAGAAATAGATTTAAGGGCCTAGATCTGATAGATAGAGTGCCTGATGAACTATGGAATGAGGTTCGTGACATTGTACAGGAGACAGGGATCAAGACCATCCCCATGGAAAAGAAATGCAAAAAAGCAAAATGGCTGTCTGGGGAGGCCTTACAAATAGCTGTGAAAACACAGGAAGTGAAAAGCAAAGGGGAAAAGGAAAGATATACCCATTTGAATGCAGAGTTCCAAAGAATAGCAAGGAGAGAGAAGAAAGACTTGCTCAGTAATCAATGCAAAGAAATAGAGGAAAACAACAGAATGGGAAAGACTAGAGATCTCTTCAAGAAAATTAGAGATACCAAGGGAACATTTCATGCAAAGGTGGGCTCGATAAAGGACAGAAATGGTATGGACATAACAGAAGCAGAAGATATCAACAAGAGGTGGCAAGAATATACAGAAGAACTGTACAAAAAATAACTTCACGACACAGATAATCACGATGGTGTGATCACTCACCTAGAGCCAGACATCCTGGAATGTGAAGTCAACTGGGCCTTAGAAAGCATCATTATGAACAAAGCTAGTGGACGTGATGGAATTCCAGTTGAGCTATTTCAAATCCTGGAAGATGATGCTGTGAAAGTGCTGCACTCAATATGCCAGCAAATTTGGAAAACTCAGCAGTGGCCACAGGACTGAAAAATTTCAGTTTTCATTCCAATCCCAAAGAAAGGCAATGCCAAAGAATGTTCAACTACTGCACAATTGCACTCATCTCTCATGCTAGTAAAGTATGCTCAAAATTCTCCAAGCCAGGCTTCGGCAATATGTAAACTGTGAACTTCCACATGTTCAAGCGGGTTGTAGAAAAGGCAGAGGAACCAGAGATCAAATTGCCAACATTTGCTGGATCATGGAAAAAGCAAGAGAGTTCCAGAAAAACATCTATTTCTGCTTTATTGACTATGTCAAAGCCTTTGACTGTGTGGATCACAATAAACCGTGGAAAATTCTGAAACAGATGGGAATACCAGACCACCTGACCTGCCTCTTGAGAAACCTGTATGCAGGTCAGGAAGCAACAGTTAGAATGGACATGGAACAACAGACTGGTTCCAAATAGGAAAAGGAGTTCGTCAAGGTTGTATATTGTCACCCTGCGTATTTAACTTCTATGCAGAGTACATCATGAGAAACGCTGGGCTGGAAGAAGCACAAGCTGGAATCAAGATTGCCGGGAGAAATATCAAGAACCTCAGATATGCAGATGACACCACCTTTATGGCAGAAAGTGAAGAGAAACTAAAGAGCCTCTTGATGAAAGTGAAAGAGGAGAGTGAAAAAGTTGGCTTAAAGCTCAACATTCAGAAAACTAAGATCATGGCATCTGGTCCCATCACTTCATGGCAAATAGATGGAGAAACAATGGAAACAGTGTCAGACTTTATTTTTGGGGGCTCCTAAATCACTGCAGATGGTGATTGAGGCATGAAATTAAAAGACGCTTACTCCTTGGAAGGAAAGTTATGACCAACCTAGATAGCATATTGAAAAGCACAGACATTACTTTGTCAACAAAAGTCTTGTCTAGTCAAGGCTCTGGTTTTTCAGTAGTCATATATGGATGTGAGAGTTGGACTATAAAGAAAGCTGAATGCAGAAGAATTGATGCTTTTGAACTGTGGTGTTGGAGAAGACTCTTGAGAGTCCTTTGGACTGCAAGGAGATCCAACCAGTCCATTTTAAAGGAGATCGGTCCTGGTTGTTCATTGGAAGGTGTGATGTTGAAGCTGAAACTCCAATACTTTGGCCACCTGATGTGAAAAGCTGACTCATTTGAAAAGACCCTGATATTGGGAAAAATTGAAGGCAGGAGGAGAAGGGGATGATAGAGGATGAGATGAATAGATGGCATCACTGACTCAATGGACATGAGTTTGTGTAAACTCCAGGAGCTGGTGATGGACAGGGAGGCCTGGCATGCTGCGGTTCATGGGGTCGCAAAGAGTCAGACATGACTGAGTGACAGAACAGGACTGATTGTATTTTTCCCATGAGTTAGAGAATGCTGGGTTAGATTTCCCATTTGTGTTTAGTTTTATGTAGCATTGCACTAGCAGAGTCAGGTTCGGAGGGTTCTCATGAGCATGGACTGTGTGGAAGAAAAGAAAAAGAAAAAGGACTTTTGTTCATGAGAGATTTTTGTTATTCAACAATTTTGAAAATTTTCCAGGTGGAGGGCTCATAACTTAATCTCTCTGCTTCCAGCTGCATTACTGTTTTATTTGTGTATTTATTTTTGTAATTATTTTTATTTTTTTTGTTTTTTTTTTTAATTTTATTTTATTTTTAAACTTTACATAATTGTATTAGTTTTGCCAAATTTTAATGGCTAAGAAATTAAAGAGGACAAAGACTTTCTATCACCTTAACCTCACTTAGTACCCACTTAGACAAATACATTTTAAATAGATTTACAGTGAAAATATTCAGCAGATAATTCTCTCCAAGATAAGCATTCTTTTTTCTCTCCAACAACCTTTGCAAACACTTAAGTATATTAACAGGGAGTGGATAAGATTCTGTCCAAAGAGATAGTGGTTCAAAAAAACCCCATAACTGTCTTCTGGAATTATTCCCAGTTTGCCTTAGACACCTGCTAGCTTCGATTTGTGCTTACTGCAATCCCTTTCCCAATACAGATTTATCTAGTTAATATGATTATTTAAATGTGGGTGAAAGTCTTTGCATCCTTTGGAAAATATGGCATGATTATACATAATTTGTACAAGAACCTTGGATTAGGGTTGATTTGGCAATGCTATCTCGGGCTTTTATTCTCTCCTAACTAATATCGGCAAGAGAAGCATTTTGTGTCTTACTCTTTATCTGTTACTTTAAAATTATTCTCTGTCCCTATAAATTGTATTATTCCTTAAGAGTGTTCCTTTGACTTTTTTCCTGAATGTTTATTGAGTGTTAGCCATTTTGCACACACATCTATCACATTACTAAGATAGATACTACGATTCAAATGGACGATTTGCTAAAGACCATGCAGCTAGAAAATGCTAAAGCTGGATTGTGGAGCCAAGATCAGGATGGCATATTCTGTAGTCCTCACTATTATATTACAGCACCTCTTAAATGAAAACAAAAAACAAAAACAAAAAACTAATACTGATATCAAAACACATTTTAGGATCCCGAAGACCAAAAATAAGGTATATTAGCCTTCGTGTCATGAAAGTAAGCTATAACATTTTCATTTTTGGCCACTTTTTTGATGACTTAGTTACCAATTTGTGTCCTAAGCAGGGCTATACAATTTCTCACTCATGATGAATCTTGTGACTCGACCTACCATGTATGAGACAGTAGGAAGAGAGAAGTTGGTTTATGAAGTTTCATGTTTCTTTGCTTGAAAACATGTTTATCTAATGGGTATATTCTGTAATTGATTGATCCTGCAATATTTATTGTTAGTTAGAAGGTAAACATTTATAGGAAAGAACATGTAGAGTAATGTAATCAAACTCTAGATAAGTAGACTTGGATTAAAATCTTGACTCAGCTTCTTTGCTCTGTGAACTTGGGCAAGACCTTCAGATTCTTAATTTGTAAAGAACTTGAAAAAGATATCATTATCTGCCTATCACATGGTTAAAATGGGGTTATATAAAATAGCTGAAAAATGGACTATACATTTAAAGAACTAACATTGTTTTTAAAAAATACCAGTCTGCCACTGTTTAGGAAGGATTAGGCTCTTTCTGCTTTTGAAAAGTTAGATATTATCCTAAAGCATGCAAAAATGGTAATAAAAACCCACATGTCAAAAACCCACATACCTACTACGCAGCTAATAGTTCATACACAAACATAGATAAAACACAGTTTTAGCCTCCTGCATATTCCTCCTTATCTAATTATTTTCTCTTATTCTCTGAAGAAACCATTGTCATGAAGTTGGAGGATCTCATCCCAGCACAGGTTCTCAAACTTTTACTAAATATGTATAAGCATAATTCAGTGTCTTGCTATTAGAATTAATATTATGATAAATACTGTACAATTCCCACCTTCACACAGCAAGAGTTTCTCTAAATCTTGCTATGGGTTAGCAGCATTGGCATCAACGGGGCGCTTGTTCTCAGGCCACACTCCAGGCCTTATAAACAGAACCTGCATTTCTCCATTGGAAAAACAGCTCCATTGGAAAGATATCCAAACTCACAAAAGAGTTTGAGAAGCACTGTTTTAGGGTATATAAAAAGGAGTGTAATTGTTGAGAACATGCACTCTTTCAAAAACTTTATTCAGTTCAGTTCAGTAGCTCAGTCGTGTCCAACTACTTGCGACCCCATGGACTGCAGCACGCCAGGCCTCCCTGTCCATCACCAACTCCTGAAGTTTACTCAAACTCATGTCCATTGAGTCGGTGATGCCATCCAACCATGTCATCCTCTGTCATCCCCTTCTCCTCCTGCCTTCAATATTTTGCAGCATGAGGGTCTTTTCAAATGAGTCACATTTTCACATCAGGTGACCAAATTATTGGAGTTTCAGCTTCAGCATCAGTCCTTCCAATGAATATTCAGGACTGATTTCCTTCAGGATGGACTGGTTGGATCTCCTTGCAGTCCAAGAGACTCTCAAGAGTCTTCTCCAACACCATAGTTCAAAAGCACCAATTCTTCGGCGCTCAGCTTTCTTTATAGTCCAACTCTCACATCCATACATGACTACCGGAAAAAAACGCATCTTTGACTAGATGGACCTTTGTTTGCAAAGTAATGTCTGTGCCTTTTAATAAGTTATCTGGATTGCTCATAACTTTCTTCCAAGGAGCAAGTGTCTTTTAATTTCATGGCTGCAGTCACCATCTACCGTGATTTTGGAGCCCCAGAAAATGAAGTCTCTCACTTTTTCCATTGTTTCCGCATCTATTTGCCATGAAGTAATGGGACCAAGTTCCATGACCTCAGTTTTCTGAATGCTGTTATAAGCCAACTTTTTCACTCTCTTCTTTCACTTTCATCAAGAGGCTGTTTAGTTCTTCTTCGCTTTTTTCCATAAGGGTGGTGTCACCTGCATATCTGAGATTATTGATATTTCTCCTGGCAATCTTGATTATAGCTTGTGCTTCATCCAGTCCGGCATTTCTCATGATATACTCTGCATATAATTGAAATAAGCAGGGTGAAAATTTACAGCCTTGACGTACTCCTTTCCTGATTTGGAACCAGTCTGTTTTTCCATGTCCAGTTCTAACTATTGCTTCTTGACCTGCATACAGATTTCTCAGGAGGCAGGTCAGGTGGCTTGGTATTCCCATCTTTTGAAGAATTTTCCTCAGTTTGTTGTGATCCACACAGTCAAAGTCTTTGGCATAGTCGGTAAAGGAGAAGTAGATATTTTTCTGGAACTCTCTTACTTTTTTGATGATCCAACGAATGTTGGCAATTTGATCTTTGGTTCCTCTGCCTTTTCTAAATCCAGCTTGAACATCTCGAAGTTCAAGGTTCATATACTGTTGAAGCCTGGCTTGGAGAATTTTGAGCATTACTTTGCTAGTGTGTGAGATGAGTGCAATTGTGTGGTAGTTTGAGCATTCTCTGGCATTGCCTTTCTTTGGGATTGGAACTTTATTAGAACTTTCTTAGATACTGCAAATTGTTCTCCAAAGTGATTATATAAAATAAAATCCCACCAGAAGTCAGATTTATAAGTTTTTACCAGGCAGCTGGATATGAAATACTATGTCATTATTGTTTGATTTATATTTCCCTCATTTCTCCTGAGTTTGAGCATGTCTTCACAACTCTGTTGCCCATTGGTCCCTTTTGTGAATTTCCTGGTCATTTCCTTTGCCAAAGATTCTGTTGGTTTTCTGTTTGTATTTTGTTCTTTTATGTCATGTCCTAGCATCCTAAGGCAGCAATTTTATCTTTACTTTCCCTTTCTTTCATTCTTCCTTCTCTCTCTTTGCTAGAAGATGTTGCAGAGTATGGAGGTTATTCAACTATTCTAGTTGTCATGATATCAGATGTGAACATTCATTACTAAAACACTTCATTATTATCTTCTTTGGCCAAGATAAAATAATAGAGGAATAACAACAAAAACAATTTTAACTTGTCTGTACATGAAAAGAACAGAATTTGAAGATAATCCTGCCTGATCAAGATCTGTGCTCAAAGGCTCTTTCACTCTCCAATTATTTCTTGTGATCAAAACATTATGATTATGTTATAGCTGAAATCTACCACCGTTTCCTCTCTTTAACATATATGTTAATATCTAATAGTGTATAATATGTATATTATATCCCTGTTTAATAGACTATATATAATATATAGCATATATTGCATTTATATATAATGCATGTAACAGTATAGTCTTTTTATAACATTAATGGATAGCAAGGCTAACCTCTGAGTTAGCCTTCAATAATGAGTAGGTAAGAGTTCTAAAGCAATTCAAAATATTTTAATACCATTATCCTTCCACTAATATTTTTAAAAAGTATTATAGGAATCATCAGTGGTACCTGATTAATAAATAATATTGTTTATTTGCTTGTAATTGTTTTACTAAGCCACTCCCCTGAAAATTGTGATTCTGTAGGTCTGGGCTGGAACCCAGATAACTGTATATATCTGAAGTTGTACAGACATAGACATAAGTATTTTTTCATAAGCAAGTTTGGGGAGATAAGTTTCACTTCTTAGGTCATAGATATATCTGCTCCCTCTCACCTGAATAAGCATAATTCAAAACATGTGTAAGATCAGTGCAGTGAGGCATATGTTTTCGAAAGAACATTTTGGTCGATCTTGCTAAGGGAGGACATATCCTCCAGGTCCCAAGGGGGTATCTTCTAGGCAAATGTCAAGGCAACCCAACTAGGATCCATTTAAACACTGCACAGCTTACTGCCCTGTCCCACAACACTGATAAAGTGACCAAAGTGCTGACTTTGTTTATGAGCCACCCACTCTCCCTGCATAGCTGCTACTTCTTTTATCTCTCTGTGACCTCTAAGCCAACTGCAGATGAGGGAGGGATTCAAGGCAGCAGCAGATCTGGCTCTATCAGGTCTCCTGGCAATAGTCTGAGCTGGGTTCACCCTTTACGCTTCAACTTTACTCTCACTCCATGTGGCAGTTTTAAGTTCTAACATCCTGGCTACAGTCTCTGCACATCTGTAAACTTGTGCCTTATTTTTCATTTCAAAGTTATGAGATGCCTATTTTGGAAAATAAGGATAATTGAAAAAGCAGTGAATTTGATTTGATGTGACAGAAGAAAGCAATTGGAGAGGATATTATAACTACTCAAGCTTGCAGGAACTTTTTTATTGCCAATGAAGTGTTTCTCAATTTGGACAAAGACACAAGCATGACGTGTTCTTGATAAGTGATTTTCTTTCCAAAAATCTAAAAATAGTTTACAATTAGCTTGTCATGCATTTATAAGGGTGCTGGTAAATGCTACCATTCCTTCAGGAAAAAAGAAAAGGTGGTGAGAAAAGAAACTACACACACACACACACACACAAGTTGTGGGAGAGGATTTCCAGGTATAGAGCCCCATACCCATTAGTTGAGCAGTAAATTTCCATTCAGTAACAAACAAAATAAAATCTAGTACTGGCTGCTGAAAGAATGAAGGATAGGGAATGTAAGATAGTAATGGTTTGATACATAGGTTGTTAAAAGCATTGAAGGAATACATATGAAAGCATGTAGAACAGAGCTGGATACATAAAAAGCTATCAGTAAACGTCTCTCATTTTCACTAATTATTTTCCTTTAAGAAACTAAAGATAAACATATGCAAAGATACCTAATAGTAATCTACTCCAATACTAGAAGAAAGTTTTACATATGTGCCGGGAGCCGGCATATTGCATATTGAGTGCATATTGCATATTGCATATTGAGTGCAGCACTTTCCACAGCATCATCTTTCAGGATCTGGAATAGCTCAACTGGAATTCTATCACTGCCGGGAGCCAGCGTGAGGAGCTCCACCCATGACAAAGGTCATGAGGAAGGAGGCTCAGCATACGCAAAGGCGGGATCGAGCCTCAGGAGTCTCCCTGGAAATTCTCGAGCATTTACCCCCAAAACCAGAGTCTGCCTACTTTCTGCTTTGTGCTTTCACCTACACCTCTGACTTTACGGGGGGCTGTCCCCCACTACCTCTCTGAAAAAAGACTTAGCTTACAGCTCCAGTTAATAAATCCTGGGTGTGACAGTGTTTCAACCTACAAACTCCTTTGGAAGTCCTCTAGCCTGCCTGAACAGGTTTTTTCGGCCACATGTGATTGCTCAAAGCCTCCCAACTGTGAGAGGCCTGAGATGTTCTAAACTGTCTAAATACAGATTCCTTTGAGCAGTTAAAAGATTGATTAGAAATTGTATTGGTGAAGGGATTTTCACTTGTTGGGCCAGTGTTTGCTGCTAAGTTTCCATATCCCTTACCTGCTGTGTCCCTGGCAGTGTATTGATTAATATAATTGGTGTAAGTAGTAGCTTTAATGTTTGTAACCTGGGACTCTTGAGTTAATTCTTTTTCTTGTTATAGCCCACCACACCTTTGCTCTGTAGGAATCCAACTTTATCTAATGCTTTCGGAGGGTGGCTCCTGACCAATCACCTTTAGAGAAAAGTAAGTTTTCTGAAGAAAGGGTCTTAAAATGTTAACAGGCCTCCGGGCCATCACCTAAGCTTTTGCATATGATAAGTTTGCAGGAAGAAAGCCTGGCTTGCTGCATGACTCTACCCCTTCCCCCATTATCCTCTATGCATAACTTAAGGTATAAAAACTACTTTGGAAAATAAAGTGCGGGCCTTGTTCACCGAAACTTGGTCTCCCCATGTCATTCTTTCTCTCACCTTCTGGCTGAATTATTCAGCCTCTTTTCTCCACTGAATTTCCCACTGAGCTATCCTTATTTCAGCCTCTTTTCTTCACTGAATTTTCCTACTGAGCTATCCTTATTCTATTACTCTTTATATCCTTAATTAACGTTTAATTAAGCAGTTGTTTCCTGATCCTCGCCGACGCCGTCCCCGCTTCGAATTCCCTGGATCCACCGGGGCTGGACCCCGGCACATATGTTAATTCTTTTTTGCATACCTGTGGCATCCCACTCCAGTACTCTTGCCTGGAAAATCCCATGGATGGAGGAGCCTGGTAGGCTGCAGTCCATGGGGTCGCTGAGGGTCGGACATGACTGAGCGACTTCCCTTTCACTTTTCACTTTCATGCATTGGAGAAGGAAATGGCAAGCCACTCCAGTGTTCTTGCCTGGAGAATCCCAGGGACGGGGGAGCCTGGTGGGCTGCCGTCTATGGGGTCGCACAGAGTTGGACACGACTGAAGCGACTTAGCAGTAGCAGCAGCAGCAACTAACTTGGGAGGGGTCAGTAATATGTACAGGATTCAGTTGCAGTCAGCATATATTAACTACAGATCAATGCAAGAGGCAGTAAATATATAAAACAATGGTTGATTTTTCCCCAAATCACAGGGACCATTTAACAATGTTTGGAAATATTTTTGGTTGCCACCACTTGGAGGGAAGGGGTTACCACTGGTTTCTAGTAGGTAGAGGATAGGGGTGCAGCTACACACTGTACAAGGCACAGGACAGCCACCCCCCCACACACACCCCAGTTAAAAACCATTAGGTCCAAAAGGCCAACAGTGACAAGAAGTCTAAACACTTTGCACCTCAAGATTAGGAGACATGTATTCCAGACACAAGAGAAAATAAGAGAAAAATAGGGGAGAGGGAAATGCTGACATAAAAAGCAATAATAAAATACTTAAAAGCCCACAAGAGGAGTTCAGGGAACAGTGTGAAGCACACTTTGGATTGTATGTTCCCATCTCTTGTAATTACCAGTGTGCATTTCTCCTCCACATTCCTTTTGTGTCCTGGATCATTCAACAGAACATCTAGTCATGTGACTCTGATCCAGGAATCCACTTCCACAATCAATTCCATTTACCTTCAAGAAACCGCAATTTCTCCTCTTGGTTTTCCCGTCTGTAACAAATACAACAACTCTAGAGTTCTTTAAAACAATTTCATTCTCTAGTCCCCATGCTTTGCTTAATGTAGACATATGAAGAGCTCCCTCTCTCTTTAGTACCTATTTCACTCAACAAGGGGAGAGGCACTTTACATTTCTCTGAGATGTCCAAATGTCCAGGAAACCCATTCAATAAGTAACTTGAAACTAAGTGTAGAAATGAGGATGATTACCAGATCTTAAGGAATTCCCATTTTCAGCCATATACATTAATATGAAACAAAACATATTAGGCGTATATCATCTCAAGCCATTATCAGAAACACGTTTCTTCTTTAATCAGTCATTTCTTTGAGTATATGTGTTTTCTCTGTTAAGTAGTAAAATAAGTGAGACCTTGTCCCTACATTTTGAGTTTTCCCTTGTAAGAATTTCATTAAAAAAGTATCAAATGTTTGAGCACATTTCTTCCATTACTAGGATCTTATTAATATCTTATTTTTCCCTTCACATCCCAATATTAAAAAATACACTTAAATACACTAAACAAAGACAGTGCTTGAGGAAAAACCAAAAAAAAAAAAAAGAAATGAGGATTAGAGGTTAATTTCACAATTAACACATATTTGGTTATGAATGTTTGATTTTAATTCAACTAAAAAAATGATATTTTTCCTATGTCTTGCTATTTTAAACATTCTAGTAATTTTGTGCATATCTGATAGAGAAGCCAGAACCACAAAATTTAAAGAATATGAAAAAAAAAAAGAAACCTAGCAGCTGCCCAATATAATAACCCTGAAGCAAAGAAGTTGGTCAGGAGTGCAATTCTTTTGTTTACTTTTAATTTCCTTCTAGCTTTTAAAAATATGTCTTGTGTTCAGATAAATGCTACATCAAAGCAGTCATAATAAATAATTAGAGTGTTATCAAAGACCGTTTTGTTCTTCCAGCTGCCAGAACTGTTTTATTTACATAGTATTGTGAAGTGATTCAAAAACAGCTGCTATTTTATGTGAGCTATTCCATGATTTGATTTGAAATGCTTTCCTCAAATATAACCAATGGCATTCTAAGAGCAATGACAGACTCATGACAAAACAGTTTTTGGACTGTCATGCATCTTAGAAGGAAAATAACTGTGATCGATGGATGAATGTTGTGAACGGAAATGTATGGTTTCCAAAGGGAAATGTTGGCTTAAGATTGCATGGTCTCAGGGTGAGTATGTGAATGGTGCAACTGAGGAAAATGTGCACAGGTCAGACACCTAGAAGACTTTCCCAGAAACTCATCCTGCCTGAGAGCAGACAGTTCACTTGCTAATTTAATTTACCTCGCCTCTGGAGTCAGCTACTCGCCCACACCATGTAACAAGAGAAACAGTGAGATGTGTGTGTAAATTCTCCTGTATAGAAGTTAACATAAGCAGGACAAGGCAAGATCAGGAAGAGAAAAAAAAAACAATAGAAAAAGCAAAGTGCACGAGCACAAGCAAATGAGTAAGGCAAAGAAAAAAAAAAGGAATAAAAAAAATAAGGAGGAGAAGAAAGGAAAGACTATTACCCCAACTGCCTCATTCTTCCCCCTACTCATGGCAATGGAGTTCCTTTTAATTTCTTTGTTAATATGGGTGCCTGTGTTTCTTTGTTAATACGGGTGCCTGGTTGTTTGATTTTCTATTCCTTATACCTTAGAAATACTTCTTGTTTTCCTCAGAGAGAGGGACACAAGTTGAGGAGTACTTTAGGATTTTTAACTACAGCTAAAATATGCTATGAGGTAATGCAACAGGAATGACCAAGACACCTCAGAATGTCACTTATTAATTAGGGGATTTTTTTACTTATTGATGCTCCAACTCAAACTCTTTTAGTGATGGGAAATCCAAGCTATGTTCCAGAGGTCTAATCAATACTTTTTTTTCCCCAATCAGCTTGTCACAATTTTATCATTGATATCACTTAGGAAATCACAGCTTTATCTATGTCAACAACTTCTTGCCACCAACGTATTTCTTCAGATTCTTTCAAGATGTTTTATCTTTGGGAGATACAATGCACAGAATACATAAACTGATAAGTTTTTTCATGTCATAAAATCATATTGAATTCTGTGTTTAATATAACCTTAAAGATATGAGTCCATAATAAATAAGTCATGATTTTTTTAGTTCATGATTATTACTAAGTGCCTGTGTTTGATTTTCTATTATTTGTTGATGTATAATGTATATTTATTTAAGATATATACTCAAATAGAATGCCCATGAGTAGAGATTTGGTTAATTAAATTCTGAAAAGTATATAAATGGAATATTATATAGCTAAGAAAGCTAAATTACTACATTTGATAAAGGCTTCAGAAAGAACAACAAAAAAAGAGATGGAGAAACTGGAAACCATAAACTAAATGAAATGGGAGCATTGAATATGAAATAGAAAATGTGAAACAAACTAGATAAAAGATCATCATATAATTCAGTCATGTTTTAACATGACTTTAACATGTTAAAGTTAACATGAATTTAGAATAACATGAATTTAGAATCACATCTGGAGTTTTGAGAAAAAAAGGAAAACTTAGGCATTTGTATTATTCAGAAAATTCCAAGACAATTCTAATGTGCAAATGAATTTTAAAAAGTGATTGCAGGTTTTTTCTATTAAATGGTAGTTTTAGTGATATAAAAATCTATTATTTTCTATTGACCAATCATAATTTAATGGAATTAAAATGAATAATAATTACATAATCACAATAGTACATCACAATAGTACATCTCACAATAGTACATCATGAGAAATGCTGGGCTGGATGAAGCATAAGCTGGAATCAAGACTGCCGGGAGAAATTTCAATAAACTCGGATATGCAGATGACACCACCCTTATGGCAGAAAGTGAAGAGGAACTAAAGAGCGTCTTGATGAAAGTGAAAGAGGAGAGTGAAAAAGTTGGCTTAAAGCTCAACATTCAGAAACTAAGATCATGACATCTGGTCCCATCACTTCATGGGAAATAGATGGGGAAACAGTGGAAATAGTGGCTGACTTTATTTTGGGGGGGCTCCAAAATCACTGCAGATGGTGATTGCACCCATGAAATTGAAAGACGCTCACTCCTTGGAAGGAAAGTTATGACCAACATAGACAGCATATTAAAAAGCAGAGATGTTACTTTGCCAACAAAGGTCCATCTAGTCAAGGCTACGGTTTTTCCAGTGGTCATGTATGGATGTGAGAGTTGGACTATAAAGCTGAGCACCAAAGAATTGACGCTTTTGAACTGTGGTGTTAGAGAAGACTCTTGAGAATCCCTTGGACTGCAAGGAGATCCAACCAGTCTATCCTAAAGGAGATCAGTCCTGAGTGTTCATTGGAAGGACTGATGTTGAAGCTGAAACTCCAATACTTTGGCCACCTGGTGGGAAGAGCCAACTCATTTGAAAAGACCCTGATGCTGGGAAAGATTGAAGGGGATAAGACTGGGAGGAGAAGGGGATGACAAAGGATGAGATGGTTGGATGGCATCACTGACTCAATGGACGTGAGTTTGAGTAAACTCTAGGAGTTGGTGATGGACAGGGAGGCCTGGAGTGCTGCAGTTCTTGGGGCTGGACATGACTGAGTGACTGAACTGAACTGAACTGAATCACAATTGTAAAAGATGCTTATCAGTTTTCACAGTCAATAGCCAGACAAAAAATAAAAGATTATTAAATTGCAAGCCATAATGGAAACATGATTAACCTAACAATATAAAATATTACATATAATTTGGGGAGTTAAGTAGGGTGATGTGGTAAGTAGAAAGTGCATACATATACATGTTATCATTTTACCAACCAGTCTATGTCTTTTGGTTGGTGCAATTAATCCATTTACATTTAAGGTAATTGGGGGCTTCCCTGATAGCTCAGTTGGTAAAGAATCTGTCTGCAATGCAGGAGACCCCAGTTAAATTCCCAGGTCTGGAAGATCCTCTGGAGAAGGGAAAGGCTACCCACTCCAGTCTTCTTGGGCTTCCCCTTGTGGCTCAGCTAGTAAAGAACCCACCTGCAACAAGGGAGACCTGGGTTTGATCCCTGGATTGGGAAGATTTCCTGGAGAAGGGAAAGGCTACCCACTCCAGTATGCTGGCCTGCAGAACTCCATAGTATAGTCCATGGGGTCGCAAAGAGTCGGGCATGACTGAGTGACTTTCCCTTCATTTCATGATCCTATTTCATCTTCTTTACTGTTTTGATTTTTTTTTTTAAATAATCTTTGCCTTCTCTTGTGTTTCCTGCCTATAGAAGGTCCATTAGCACTTGTTGTAAAGCTGGTTTGGTGGTGCTGAATCTCTTAACATTTGCTTATCTGTCAAATATGAACATGATTCTTGCTGGGTAGAGTATCCTTGACTGTAGGTTCTTCCCTTTCATCATTTTAAATATCATGCCATTTCCTTCTGGTTTGTAGAGTTTCTGTTGAGAAATTAGCTGATAACCTTATGCTGCTGCTGCTACTGCTAAGTCGCTTCAGTCGTGTCAGACTCTGTGCCACCCCATAGATGGCAGCTCACCAGGCTCCCCCGTCTCTGGGATTCTCCAGGCAAGAACACTGGACTAGGTTGCCATTTGCTTCTCCAATGCACGAAAGTGAAACGTGAAAGTGAAGTCGCTCAGTTGTGTCCGACTCTTAGTGACCCCATGGACTGCAGCCTACTAGGCTCCTCCGTCCATGGGATTTCCCAGGCAAGAGTACTGGAGTGCAGTGCCATTGCCTTCTCTGGATAATCTTATGAGAGTTCCCTTATATGTTATTTGTCATTTTTTCCCTTGTTGCTTTTAATATTTTATGTTTGTCTTTAGTTTTTGCCAGTTTGATTCCCATGTGTCTTGGTGTGTTCCTCCTTGGGTTTATCCTACCCTTGGGGCTTGCTGGGCTTCCTGGACTTGGGTGACAATTTCCTATCCCATGTTAGGGAATTTTTCAGCTATTATCTCTTCAAATATTTTTATTGGATCCTCTCTCTCTCACTGCTCCTTCTAGGACCCCTACAATACAAATGTTGGTGCATTTAATTCTGTCCCAGAGGTCTCTTAGGCTGTCTTCATCTGTTTTTCTGTCTTTTTTCTATATTCTGTTTTGTGGCAATGACTTCCACCATTCTGTCTTCCAGGTCACTTGTCCATTCTTCTGCCTCAATTATTCTGTTATTGATTCTTTGTAGTGTATTGTTGAGCTCTGTTCTTTAAATTTTCTACATCTTTGGTAAACATTTCTTACATTGTCTCCATTCTTTTACTGAGATCCTGGATCACGTTCACTATGTTCATTCTGAATTCTTTTTCTGGGAAGTTGCCTAAAGCTTTTGTATAGACACACACACACATATAAATAGTATGTATAATATAATGTATATTTTAGAAAACTTAGAAGTTTTTGCTTAGCAAAAATGTTTATGACATTTTGGTTCCACTTGTTTGACTTAAATATAAATAGAATGCTAGATTTCTAATTTACATTCACTCAAAACTTTGATATAGTTCCATTTATTCTGGCATCTAGTATTATTGCTAAAAGTCTAGAAAGCTTATTATTTTAGTAATTCAAAAAAATTGAATGAGGCTTGAAAGTTCTAATCCAATTATAAAACTATAAAGAAATACTATGCTGTTAAAAACAGGAAGTTAACATGTGATAGAGTGCTATTAACTAACGTACAAATTTTGTCCAAATTTCACAAAAATTTATGCTGGTGTCTGTTTTCTGTTTTCACACCTTATTGAAGATGCCACACTATATATAATTACATTGTGCAGCTTCAGTGCCATGCAATAAATTCTGATAAATTCTCCTTTCATTTCTATTCTGTTACAAATATTTTCTAATATTCTTTGTAATGGCATCTTAGACACACCTGTCATTTAAAAGTGGGCATTTAATTTCCAAATGCATGGGGTTTTTAAAGTATATTTGATATTAATTTCTCATTTAAATGCCTTTTTCTCTGCAATAACCCTGTGTCTTTTTCATTCTTTTAAATTTGTTGAGCTTTCAATGGCTAAGTCAAAAATTTCTCTTGATAAATGTCACGTGACACATGAAAGATTATTTTCAAATATTTTTTATATTGATTTTTAACATAACTCCACAGTGATAAGAGAACAAACTCTGTATGATTTCAGGAATTTATACCCTGAAATCTTTGCACATTGTTTTATGTCCCTAGATAGGTCTCAGGTCTGCTGGTTTACAGTCTATAGTAACTTGAATAGAATTTGTATCCTATTGCTGTATGAAAATTTTATGAATATTAATTATGTTGAATTGACTTGTAATGCTTTTCAGATCTACTACATCCTTCTACTTTTCTGTCTATTCATTCTATTAATTTTTGAGAGTTTGATATTGAAATTCCAACTAAAAATACTAATTTATCTACTTAAATAATTGTAATAGAGAGAGGATCTATACATAACTTTCTTCTGTATTTTCCCAATCACCTATAAATGTTATCATACTTTCATAATTTAAAAAAATGAAATTAATATTTAGAATACTAAAAAAAAAACAAAAGAAAGAGAGAGAATGAATTAAATCCTTATGTGGCCCTGGGGTGAAATCAAAGAGTAGCATACAAAACATTTCTGCATTAGTTTTAAAAAAGCAAACCAAAGAAAAAATGAAGATGTATACATTTGGATGAATGTTTTTCTAAACAAAAAGGAATATAAATGAACTCAAGTTACTTTGGGGGTATCAAGTGGGAATAAAAAAGAGAAATTCAGCTTTTTATTTATCAGTTCAGTTCCATTCAGTCACTCAGTCATGTTCAATTTTTTGCAGCCCTATGGACTGCATCACTCCAGGCTTCCCTGTTCATCAGCAACTCCCAAAGATTGCTCAAACTCATGTCCATTGAGTTGGTGATGCCATCCAATCATCTCATCATCTGTCATCGTCTTCTCCTTCTGCCTTCAATCCTTCCCAGCATCAGTGTCTTTTCAAATGAATTGGTTCTTCCCATCAGGTGGCCAATGTACTGGAGATTCAGCATCAGTCCTTCCAATGACTATTCAGGACTACTTTCCTTTACGATTGACTGGTTTGATCTTCTTGCAGTCCAAGGGACTCTCAAGAGTCTTCTCCAACACCACAGTTCAAAAGCATCAATTTTCTGGCACTCTGCTTTCTTTACAGTCGAACTCTCACATACATACATGACTACTGGAAAAACCATAGCTTTGACTAGACGGACTTTGTTGGGAAAGTAATGTCTCTGCTTTTTGATATGCTGTCTAGGTTGGTCATAACTTTTCTTTCAAGGAGCAAGCGTCTTTTAATCTCATGACTGCAGTCAAAATCTGCAGTGATTTTGGAGCCCCCCAAAAATAAAGTCTCTCACTGTTTCCATTGTTTCTCCATCTATTTGCCATGAAGTGATGGGACCAGATGCCATGATCTTAGTTTTTTGAATGCTGAGTTTTAAGCCAGCTTTTTCACTCTCCTGTTTCACTTTCATCAAATGCTCTTTAGTTCTTCACTTTCTGAAATAAGGGTGGTGTCATCTTCATATCTGAGGTTATTGATATTTCTCCTGGAAATCTT
>NW_011495084.1:11893944-11895478 GCF_000754665.1 Bison bison bison | reverse complement strand
TTCTTGCTTTCTTGATGATCCAACACATGTTGGCGATTTGATCTCTGGTTCTTCTGCCTTTTCTAAATCCAGCTCGAACATCTGCAAATTCTCAGTTCACATATTATTTTTGCCTGGCTTGGAGAATTTTGAGCATTACTTTGCTAGTGTGTGAGATGAGTGCAATTATGTAGTAGTTTGAACATTCCTTGGCATTGTCTTTCTTAGGGATTGAAATGAAAACTGACCTTTTCCCATCCTGTGACAACTGCTGAGTTTTCCAAATTTGCTGGCATATTGAGGGCAGCACATTCACAACATCATCTTTTAGGATTCGAAATAACTCAACTGGAATTCCATCACCTCCACTAGCTTTGTTCATAGTGAGGCTTCCTAAGGCCCACTTGACTTCACATTCCAGGTTGTCTGGCTCTAGATTAATTGTTTTATTTATAGAACTGTTCATTTTTAGTTACCATTATCATGTGCTATAGTTTTATTTTTATAATTTAAAAAAACAATAAAGGTTAAACAATTGAATAGGCTATGCTTTAATAAATTTGTTAGTGTTTCTTCAATATATTTCAGTAATGTAATAAACAGTAAAATATGGAAATTATACTAAAACCATAAATATATACTTTTACCTAACATAACGCATTCTGAAGGAGATCAGCCCTGGGATTTCTTTGGAAGGAATGATGCTAAAGCTGAAACTCCAGTACTTTGACCACCTCATGCGAAGAGTTGACTCATTGGAAAAGACTCTGATGCTGGGAGGGATTGGGGGCAGGAGGAGAAGGGGATGACAGAGCATAAGATGGCTGGATGGCATCATTGACTCGATGGACGTGAGTCTGAGTGAACTCCGGGAGTTGGTGATGGACAGGGAGGCCTGGTGTGCTGCAATTCATAGGGTCGCAAAGAGTTGGACACGACTGAGTGACTGAACTGAACTGAACATAATGCATTAGACTAATTTAGTTAATAGTAAAGAGTGTTAGCATGTTGTATTTACAATTAAGAGTTCTAAATTTACTGTTTGCAAAGAAAATGCAAAGTGTATTATATGCTATCTCATTTAGAACTTATAACAAGCCTAAAAGCACTCCATTTTTAAAAATTAGAGAGCTAAGGCAGAGGCCAATTTCTGGATTAAAAAAACAAGGATTTCTTAAACTAGCAATTACAAATATTGCTTTGTTAAAATAAAAGATCAGTTTAATTAGTTATTGCCTCAAGTTCCAATTATATACCTTATCAATTTCAATGCTATAATTTTATTCTTAACTGTTTTTCTAAAATATAACACTCATATGATTTCATGATGTTTTTGTATGCTCTCTCAAATAACAAACCAATGTGCAAAATTAAAACTTTTATATGTAATGATACATTAACCGGCATTTTAAAATTTGACCAAAAATAGTGAAAAATAAAGAACTAGAATAAATAAGTTAATCATCATACCACTTAATTTTGAAGAATTCACTGATATTGGTAGCACAATCATGATCTTCACACCCATGAGTGCACATTAAATGTTCATTTAATG
>NW_011495084.1:11875340-11893844 GCF_000754665.1 Bison bison bison | reverse complement strand
TTAATGAACTATTTTCCCATAGTATTATATATTAATTAATATATGATTCGTATAAGAAGACACACAAACGGCCACCAGGTAGATGAAAAGATGCTCAGCATCACTAATTATCAGTGAAATACAAAGCAAAATCACATCAAAATATCAATCCTCATCTATTAAGAAGGTCATTAAAAACAACAACAGAAACAAAACAAAAAAGCAGAAAATAACAAGTGTTGGCAAACACGTAGAGAAACTGTAATTGCTATGTATGCTCAGTTGCTAAGTCGTGTCCAACTTTTCACAACTCCGTGAACTGTACCCTGCCAGACTCCTCTGTCCATGGAGTTTTCCAGGCAAGAATACTGGAGTGGATTGTCATTTACTCCCCCAGGGGATCTTCCTCACCAAGGGATCAAACCCATCTCCTGCACTGGTAAGCAGATTCTTTACCACTGTGCCACCTAAGAAACTGATTTTTAAAAGTGATTTTGGAACCCAAGAAAATAAAATCTTCCACTATGTCCATTTTTTCCCCCTTTTATTTGCCATGAAGTGAAGGGACGAGATGCCATGATGTTAGTTTTTTGAATGTTGAGTTTTAAGCCACCTTTCTCACTCTCCTCTCTCACCCTTATCATTAGAGTGATATCATCTGCATATCTGAGGTTGTTGATATTTCTCCTGGCAATCTTGATTCCAGCTTGTGATTCATCCAGCCCAGCATTTTGCATGATGTACTCTGCATGCAAGTTAAATAAGCAGGGTGACAATATACTGCCTTGCCATATTCCTCTCCCAGTTTTGAACCAGTCAATTGTTTTC
Organism: Bison bison bison; assembly: GCF_000754665.1. Taxonomy (NCBI): domain Eukaryota; kingdom Metazoa; phylum Chordata; class Mammalia; order Artiodactyla; family Bovidae; genus Bison; species Bison bison. Next base: position 11,893,037 of record NW_011495084.1, on the reverse strand, counting down.
CTTTTTAACCTTTACCTAATAGAACACACAACCTGGACACAGCTTATCGTTGCACCTGAAATAATACTTTGAAAGTGTCAAGTAGAATGCATCCATTTTTTCTTAAAATTTGCTTAGATAAAATCATCTCTTTGAATCCCAAATATAAGAGAATTGCTTCATACTTGTCACCATAATCCAAATCCTCATCAAGAACAACTTTAATATGCATATAATATACATGACATAACAAAGAGAAGTTAGAATAATATGTGCTTCTGTCCTACGATAACTTCTTCTAACAAATATCTCATTAAAGTACTGATAACTTTTCTCCAAAGTTGCTTTATGTGTTCAGTTTTGTGGTAACCATTGTGTTTTTTCCAAGTAACTTTCTATATTTATCCTCCACTGAATTAGTAATGCCAAAGGAAACTATTTTACTTGGTCTTCAGGTTTAAAGTGTCTTGTTTTGCCTTCTTAATGTGAAAGAGAGCTTTTCCAGGTGCCAAATAAACTCAATTTGTAAGGCTCTAATGATTTGTCATTCTGAAGATATTATAGGAAAATGCCTCAGGTTCCTTTTAATATCTCCCTCATCCCTCTGGGTGATCATCCTTAATGTCATCAATCTGGGATTTATCACTTTGATAATGCTGCTCAGATTATTTCTCTTCAGATTTTCAATTTCTTTTCTTTTAATCTATGTGATTCAGAATTTGGCAAACACTAAGTGGATAATACTCCAGGAAAATCCTCTGTAAAAAATACCATTTTCACAGATTTTTAATACATAAATTATAATTATCTACTGATTAAGAAATCCTGAGCAATAAACATTGTACTTAATGTTATCAAATAAACTGATATCTATTATTGATAAGTAAAATAATGCATTATGCTCACACTGACACTTTTTTATTACCTAGTGGTTGTTTTGTTGATTTAATAGTATCTTTAAATGCTTTGGAACATCAGCGTGTTACTAAAAATAATTAGGCTTGAGAGTAAAGCTCCAAGAACAGGATAAAATTCTGGCAAAGGCTTAGACATCAGCTAAATTAAAGAGTATTTAAAATTTAAAATATAAATGGTGACATTAGAACAGTTCACTCATTAGCCAATTGCTAATGGACTGTGATCACACACATATGGTAAGCCTATCAAATTGCATACCTACAGGTTTATAAGGATATTATTAGTTATATATTGATCTTTTCACTTAATCTAGTATTAGGTATAAACTGCATTCTAACACTATTCACTAAGGAAAATGTCCAGTCGGTATATATTATGAAAGATATTTTATTATTTTATGTCTGTAATACCTTCTGAACTTTTAAATTTTGTATTTTGTAGTACAACAGTGCTTTTACTCTAGGCTACAACTATTGGAAGACTTGGCCTACTTTCAAAAACCTATTTTAGAGAAATGTTAAAAATATTAAAAAAAAAAACTCTTAGGGAAGATAATGTCATCAAGCTTTAATGAGAATTGAGCTATCTCTGGTTGGAAAAATCTAGGTCATAGCCAGACCTTAGTTGTTAAAAACTTACACTTTATAAAAGCACAATGCACTTATCCAGAACTTTCATACACAGCATCTCATTTTATATCCATGACAACTGGGAAAGAATCTTCTTTAGGAGATAAATATCCTCAAGGCAAGTAAAGTAACTTGCCCAAAGTTAAGCAATAAATGAACACTTGGAACCCAAGTCTCCTGAAAGGATCATGCACCAAATTATAAGAGATATCAGATGAGAACACAGGTCCCTTGATCCCAGGTATAATGCATGATCTAAGAAAATAGATTACAGTTCAACATTCACTGAACCTGTCACTATGGTTCAAAATGTGCAATAAAGTTTGGAGATAAAATAGTGATGAAAACAGAATATGACATGAATTAAATAACTGCATGAACCAATGTCAATTTACAACCCGATCCAAGTGTTAAGAAGGACAGGAATAGGGTCTCGATAGAGGCAGAGAAGATTGTGAAGATGACTTATCCTGAATCTGTACAACAGATCACCAAAAAATGAAGGTGAGATGGATGGTAAGCAGAAGAATTTATTCCAGAGGGGAAATACGTGCAAATATTCTAGGGCAGGAAAGTACATAGATGATCTGAGGGACTAAAAGTCCAGGATTGCTGAGGTACAGGGAAAAGAGGAAGAAAAGTTTGGGATTAATCTGAAGAAGTTGAAACCACTCATGCGGGGTTTTGTAGGCAATGTCAAAGATTTAAATCTTTCTCCTCGGGGTAACAGGAAGGCACTGTGGAGTATCAGAAACTGGTCAACTGATACATGACATGATCTGCATTTTAAAAATGTAACTTGGGCTGTAATGTAAAGAATAAATATGACAATATCAAGCACGGATTTGGGAGATCATTTAACAAGCTAGTCTAGTTATCTGCATGAGAGATGATAGAGGCTGAGACAGAGATTTTGATGGCAATAAAAAAAAGTGACCATCTGTAAAAAGTTTGCTAATTTTTAAGAAAATTACTGTTGATAGGACTTGGCAATGCTTTGGACACATTAAGTGAGAAAAAAAGAGGTACCAACAGTAAGTCTGAAGGTTTTTGCTACCGAGTAGACAGTAAATGGCTCAGATGCTAAAGAGTCTGCCGGCAACGCAGAAGACCTGGGTTCAATCCCTGGGTCAGGAAGATCCCCTGGAGAAGGAAATGACTACTTACTCCAGTATGCGTGCCTGGAGAATTCCATGGACAGAGGAGCCTGGCACACTACAATCCATGGGGTCACAAAGAGAAACAACTGAGTGACTAATACATACACACACACACACACACACACACACACACACAAAGATAGTAAATAGAAGTGATTAGATTAATAAGAGTAATACAACTGTTCAGCTGCATATGTGTATTTGTGAAAGGAAGCAAGCTAGCTGGGCCAAGCATAATAGTAGATAACTTCCATAAATCTCTGTGTGTAAGCACTAATCCAAAATTTTATTATTCTTTTAGTTACCAGCAATTTTATAGAATTGGTACTATTATGCCCACTTGAAGTGAGGAAACTGAGGCACAGAAATTTGAATAACTTGCTCAAGGATACACAGTTAATAAAAGATGGAGCTGGAATTTGAAATCAAGCAGTCAGTTCTAGACTAAGTTCTCTGAACCACTACATACACAGTCTTTTTTGCAGTAACCTCACTACCAGAGTAATTTATATCCGTTGTCAATTCCTGATATCAGCTGTGAAAATAGATGGGCATGATTTTCCAATGAAACAGGGCATTCTATGTTAAAAGGCTGTATTGATGTAAAAGCAAAAATAGATTTACCCGAGCTCAGTATTAGGCCTAATGAGCCTGCCAGACTAAATAGTCACACATTTCCTAGTACAGATAAACTTCTCACATATTGAATCCATTGTTATTATTAGTCTTCATCAAGCAATTCAATTCAAGTCACTTTGCTTCTCCTAGTTTCCCTGACCTGGTCAAATATATATATATAAATTACAATGAGCTCAAATCTTCAATGGTGGCTTCACAGTAACAGTTCCAAATTGCATCAGACAATACTCTACATTCTTCTCTCTGGTATCTTAGGTCTGGTTGGCACACATCAGTCTGCATGTTCAGTGGGAAGTACAGTAGTAATAAAAAAAAAAAAGGCAAGGGACTCATTTGCTCTCTGAAATACTATATATAGGGGCTTCCCTTGCGGCTCTGTTGGTAGAGAATTTACCTGCAATGTGGAAGACCTGGGTTTGATCCCTGGGTTGGGAAGATCCCCTAGAGAAGGGAATGGCTACCCACTCCAGTATTCTGGCCTGGAGAATTTCATGAGCTGTGTAGTCCATGGGGTCGCAAAGAGTCAGACATGACTGAGCGACTTTCACTTTCACTTTCAAACTCTATGTAGAGAACTATCCATAAAACTTACAAAATCTAGGACAGGAAAAAAATGATATCTTAATTTAGCATTTGAATCGTAAAACTATTTTGGAGGAGTCTCTTTCTCTCCTTTCTTCCTTTCCATCTTCCATTTCCCCTTCCTCCTTCTTCATCAATATTGTTTAGATAAAAGGGGGAAAAAAGAAACTTTCATCTTCAACATGACCACACATTTATCCTCCTGCAAGCAGCAATGTCCTGCTTTGGTCATTGTCAAAACTAAATGTTCTGATTCCAGGAGAAAAACTTGTATTGTATGAAGGCAATATGTGAATGTGGAGGAACAATACAGAGAACATTGAATGCATCTTTGTGAATGAAAAACTAGCTATTTTTTCAACGAAAAGTTTGAATTTCAATGGGAAATCCTTCCTCATTTTTAATCATCAAATCAAAATTTTAAAAAACTTCTTTTAAAATCTACTTTGAAAAATATAATAGCATTTGTTGCTTTGTAACCTATTAGGTGCCACTTGCTTTAAATATAAAAGCATTTAAATACAAAAGTGATTTAAATATATGATAACAGTTAATTCTTAGGTTATATTATTACTCTTTATTTTTAAAAATGAAACAATTAAAACTCAAGAAAAGCCAAGTATCTACTGCACAGATAGAAAGACATGGAACTAGAAATCATAACCAGTGCCAATACTGTTTATGACACAGTTTCCTATACACTTATGAGAGAGTTAAAATTTTTCCATATGCACTCATTTATAACATGTCTTTCTACACTTTCACAGTATTGGGACTATTGAATAGGTTTAAAATTAAGATGCATTTTGTAATTGATTTCAAAAGAACTTTTGCAATTAACAAGTTTAAGGGTAACAAGACTTTCAGGTCATTGCCTGTGTGTCATATTGGCTATATTTCACATCTATTAATTCAATTAAATTATTTGCACTATGGAATGACAGATTGCAATTTAACTTAAAATTGTAATTTAACTACCAGTGAAAATGTCTTTCAAAAGATTGCATTAAGATGCACCTTCAAAATGAGAAGTTACTGGTTTCACAAAGATTGCCTGCCACTTTTATAATCTCATAGTTTTAGAGATTTGTCTTAAGAAATCTCTAAAACTATGAGATTACAGAAGTTCAAATCAAAGAAGCAACTGACATGCATCATGAAAAGCTATCACTCATGCATCGAGTATCTATCTGCCTAAAGCTGACTTAAAAGAGAAACTGTCTCCAAAGGTGCCTAATCCAATTGAAGAAAGTAAAGGTATAAATTTATCAAATATGACAAAGAGATGGATCTTAGGTCCTTTAACATGACTTTAAAGTACAGCTATGACTGTGAATTTGACAGAGAAGGATAAGTATGTATTTAAGGGCTCAAATGTAGGAGATAGACCTTTCAGTATGGAAAGCTAACAGTATTGAGTAAATGGATAGACAACAACTTGAGAGCCAAGAAATCTTTCTGAAAGTTTGCCTTTAGTGATGTCCTAAAGCTTTGCCTATGGTTCCTTACAAGACAGTTTGACTCTGTAAATAGAAACTTGATTTTTGACAACTGTATATGTAAAGATGATTGTCTTTTACATGACTGACTTTCAGAACTTGGTAACTTTCATAAACGATTATAACTCAAAAACCTTCACTGAATCTGACATGCCCAGAGCTTACTGTTCCTTCCTTTACCTTAAAACTGTGATCTAGGAGAAGAATGCAAACAGCAAAGCTAAGACAATGTTTTCCTGTCTCTTATTCCTCCATAAAAATGAATGTATTCAGAAAGGTTTTGATAGATTGCAAATGGGTCACGAATTCAATCAAATGTTTTTAGGTACCAAATAGGGACAAAAGGGAATGATGGACACCATGTGGAAAGGGATTATGTAAAGGGAGCTGATGCTACTCAGCATCACACAACTGTGGTTAGGGCCAAGATTGGGACCCACTGACGACATATTTCCTGCTTTATTGCTTATATGTTTTTCCTCAATACTCCAAACAATTCAGCAAACTTTATGTTAAATACTCTGATCCTTTGTTGGCTTAACTAAACAAACAAAAACACTCTCCATGTCATTAAACAAAAAACATACCTGCCAGACAAGGTTGGGACTTCTGCCGTTTAATGATACATGGTATAGAATTTGAGGGTAAAATTCTACAGTTAATTAATTTTGTGAAAACGAAAGATGACACTGCTAAGATGCAGAGTTGGAGGACTGGGTACAAAGAGAAATTCTGCATATCTAAAACTTTGGTTTAGGGTTTGGAGTGTCCTGAGACATGGAGGAGGACCATGTCAAAATTGTCAGAAAAAGAGACAAGTAAAGGAGTCAAGAGAAGAGCCTAGAGTAGACTTGAAAAGTGAAAGTGAAGTCGCTCAGTCATGTCCGACTCTGGGCCCCCTGGACTGTAGCCCTCCAGGCTCCTCTGTCCATGGGATTCTCCAGGCAAGAATGATGGAGTGGGTTGCCATTTTCTTCTCCGGGGGATCTTCCCGACCCAGGGATCTCATATTGCAGGCAGATGCTTTAATCTCTGAGCCACCAGGGAAGCCTGAAGAGTAGACTTATAAACGTAGAATCAGATGCTTGGGGAGAAAGCTTACAAAGGCATGAGGAAAAATGTCACCACAATATCTGGGACAAAACAAAGTGAAGAATATTTGTCATCCTCAATATTAGACGCCCACAAATGTTTACAAAACTAGAGTTTAGAAAAGTCTTGTGGATTATATTAAGTACAATTATGTCAGGCAAAACTGCTAAGGAGAAAAAGGCACCACTAATTCACTGATTGGGATTCCCCCATTCCACTCTAATACACATTTATGAAAATGCATCATTATACTGAGTACTTTGCTGTGAAATTAAATAGGCTTGGCATTCTGCCTCTGGGGAGAAAGTAAACCCTGAAGTTTACTTAATCTTATTTCTCCTCCTGATTCTATTCTGCTCAGACTAATCTACACTCCTCCTGAAGAGCTCCTTATCTTCACTGTCTGAGTATTCCCCTGATACACCTTTGAAAACAGACAAACAAAATAAATATATCAATTCCATGTGGCTCTGATTCCTCTTACTATCTCATGTTTCATTCAGAATAAAGTTATTGTTTAATATCATTTATAACAATAAAGAGAGCATCCTGATGGTTTCCAGATGTTAGTAGCATTTTTTAAAAAGTTGACTCAAACATTACAATTACAGACACTAGAAATAAAGCTAATTTCCACAAAGCTACAATAAATATCTCTATTCTGTTTTCTTTTCTAAAATAAAATTTCTAGTTATAAAAAAAATGCTTGCTAAATCATAGAGTATTCAACTTGTATTTAACTACAAGAAGTAGGAAATGAAATTCTCCTTGAGTTTCTTTGTCTGCCCAGACTTCAACCACCCCACCCCTCACATCTAGATAACCACTATTAACATCTTATAATATCTCCTTCAAGGATATATGTTATTTTCTTTGTATATATTACATATATGTAGATGATAAAACAGGTCAGTAGGTTGATGGAACAATAGGTTGATGTTTGCAAACTAAATTGCATCATCTCCTACATTCTGTTTCATTATTTTCAAATCTTAATAACACTGACACAGACATTCTCTTTCTAATTAATAAAGTTTACACAACATTCTATTATATGGGTGTTCCATTATTTAACCAACTCATGTTGGTAGAAAACTATTTAACATTTAACTTTTTCCCTTCAAAATGGGAGCTGAAAGGAAGAAACTTTAAAGTAAGATTGAATTTTAAAGCTCAATTAAAAAAAATTATGGTTATAGTCATTTTTTAAAGCACATGTCTGTGTTTTAAACTGCTTTTATACTCTCAGTTGAATTATTGGATGGATGCCTTGAAAAGTCGAAGTGTTCAGTAATGCAGATTTGTCATAAAATGCCTATTTCCTTGGCATAAATTAATGAGTATATCTTTGTTTGTTTATTTTTCTCAAATATTTATTATCAAATTCAACAAGAATCTATATAAAATAAAAACCAATGAATGAATAATTCGATCCCAGATGAGAAAAAATTGATATTAACATTGAGTATCCTGGCTGAGAAGTAATTTACAAAATAATAATGGCTGTTCTCCAAGCATTATGGTGGGAAACCAGAAAAGGAAGCAGATAATTATAAAGTTAATCCTATTTTATTAATTTAAGATGATTTTGGAAAGAAAAAAACACAGTGCTTCTTTTTTAAATTAATTTTTGTTAGAGCTTAATATTTTAATGTTAAAATTCAAAAACAAAACAAAAAAACTCAAGCCTCCTCTTTAGTCTTTGCATTCGAATGTCTTCCATTAATTTGGTTTGGTTTGTAATATCTGTACCTGACCAACATATAGGGGAAGAGTGTTAAAAATAAAACCAACTTTCTTCCAACATGATGGATTTAGCATTCTATGTCTATTGAACTGAGCTTTACATCTTAAAATTTAATTGACTGTAGCAAAACAGTGTTTCTTCAAAGAAAAAAAAAATCCATCCTGCTTCAAAACTTTTTAACCATAAAAGCTTTGTTATTCAACTACACATTTAAACCATAGAGGACCAGTTAAATTACAAAAATTATATGATCCCTTCATGAAAGCAGATGACCTCAAATATTAAAAATTTTTCTGAAAAGCAAAATATATAAAACATAGTATATGAAATATAAATATATATATAAAAGCTTCTCAATTATTTATTTAATGGTCCATAGTCATAGTCTGTGTTTTATTACTATTATTCTTTTCTTAAAATTAGAGTAACTAAGCAATCAAAAACAAATAATAAATAAAATATACACAGAGAATGGAGCATAGACAGTAATGTCCAAGGAATTAAATGCTTCACACTTTATGTATCAATAAATTCAAAATAGATGACAACAAATGTAAAGTGTAAAGCTATAAAGCATAGAAAAGCATAAGAGAAAACCTTTGGCATTAAGATCTAGTTAAAGAATTCTTACACATGACATCAAAGCATAATCGTACATAAAATTAAAAGTTTTTAAATTGAACTTTATCAAAATTAAAATCTTTTTATGCACAAAATTTCCTGTTACAGATAAGAAAAGATACAGAAGAGGAAAATACATAAGAACTCTGAAACTTGAGCAATAAAAAAAAATCAAACAATCCAACTGGAAAAAAAGGGAAAGACATAAAGAGCTATTTTACCAAAAGAAACATTCAGATAGTAAAGAACTGCTTGAAAAGATGTTTCACATCTCAGTCACTAGTGAAATTCAACTTAAAGGGACAATGAGTAATCACAACTCGTGTATCACATTGACTTAAACAAAAAATAATGAAAATACCAAATGCTGGTCAGAATACAGAGAGACTGGATCTTTTGTTCATTGCTGATGGGAGTGTAAAATAATAAATTCACTCTATTTTTTTAAAAAAGCGAAACATGCAATTGCCATAGTACCTTGAAATGTGCATTCCTATCCTAGAGAAATAAACACCTGTATTCACACAAAAACCTAACACAAATGTTTACAGCAGCATTATTCATAATAGTCCAAATTTAACAGCAATCCAGATGTTCTTCAATGAGGGGATGGTTGAATGAACTGTGGAAATTCAGTGTCAGGCAGTACCATTCAACAATAAAAAGGGAGGAACCTGGACAGCTCTCCATAGACTTATGCTGAGTTAATCTCTACAGGTTGCATACTGTACAAGTCCATTCCTAGAAAATTCCTGAGATGACAAATTTATAAAAATGGAGAACATATTGCTGGTTACTAGGGATGAAGGAGGGATGAAGGTGGGAGAGAAGTAAGTGGCTGTAAAAGAACCAATGTGAAGGATCCTCATGCTAATGAAAATGTTCTGAATAATGACTGTATCACTATCAATACACTGCTTCTGTATTGTGCTTTTGTTTTGCAAGATACCATTGGGAAAAACTGGGGAAAGAGTACATGAGATTTTTTTCTGTGTTATTCCTTCCCACCACACTACAATTATCTCAAATAAAGTTTAATATACTGTGAACGATGCTTTTAGAATTATATCTGATACACAGCTTGGCTTAGCAGTATATTAGTTTATTTAAGCTCCTCTAAACAACTTCAAACTACAAATCTAATAGACTGCTGAAATTCGGAAAACCAATACATGGTTGTTATTCTGTCCTATTAGTTGAACTTGAAATTTTGATTATTTCTATCATTAGAAATAATGCTGCTGCTGCTAAGTCGCTTCAGTTGTGTCCAACTCTGTGCAACCCCATAGACGGCAGCCCACCAGGCTCCCCCGTCCCTGGGATTCTGTAGGCAAGAACACTGGAGGGGGTTGCCATTTCTTTCTCCAATGCATGAAAGTTAAAAGTGAAAGTGAAGTCGCTCAGTCGTGTCCGACTCTTTGAGACTCCATGGACTGCCAGGCTCCTCTGTCCATGGGATTTTCCAGGCAAGAGTACTGGAGTGGGGTGCCATTGCCTTCCCCAGAAATAATGCTAGTTCACTATTTTTGGAGAATGGTATCTTGTTAACTAAAATTGGTACTAGGGAAATTCCCACTTACTTTAATTTAAACAAGAATCTTTTTTTTTTCCACATTATATCCCAGTGGTTCTTGTGCTAAAAGGAATATAACTTTGATGTGACCTTTATGTTTTTTGGTCTAGTATGGACTCACGTAGTGGTCTTATAAACACTTCTGATGCATTAAACTTACACAACTCCAAATGGCCTACCCCTGTGATCTTTAAATAAGATTTCTATTTATTGTCAGTTTTTTCACCAGGATGAAAAATTAATGTATTGAAATAGTTAGTTTTTATATTGCATCTTTAAGAAAACAAGAAATGGAAAAATCCTAGGGAAAAATACTACACACACACACACATTAAAGAACTTTTGATGAGAATATTTTGGAACAATAAAGTTAATTCTAAATTATCAAAAATAGAACCAGTTATAAGCATTTTAATTGAAATAATATTAACATATACTCCAAATCAAATTATATTAATTAGTACAATCTGCTTTTTCCTTGAGTTTTTAAAGATAAGAATCTTTATCAGTTTTAGAGATTAAAAAAAATTTATACAGGTTATATAACTTACCTTGTCCAGAGCAGCATAGTAGTGATACAAATAATCACTAAAATCACTGGTAAATTAATATGTCTAATATTAAGTGTTTTATTTTCAAACTGTGGTGTTGGAGAAGACTCTTGAGAGTCCCTTGGACAGCAAAGAGATTCAACCAGTCTATCCTAAAGGAAATCAGTCCTGAATATTCATTGGAAGGACTGATACTGAAGCTGAAACTCCAATACTTTGGCCACCTGATGCGAAGATCTGACCCATTGGAAAACACCTTGATGCTGGGAAAGATTGAAAGCAGGAGGAGACGGGGACAACAGAGGATAAGATGGTTGGATTGCATCACCCACTCGATGGACCTGAGTTTGAGTAAGCTCCAGGAGTTGGTGATGGACAGGGAAGCCTGGCGTGCTGCATTTCATGGGGTAGCAAAAAGTCGGACATGACAGAGTGACTGAACTGAACTGAATATTGTTTTATTTTCAATTTCAGTTCAGTTCAGTTCAGTCACTCAGTCGTGTCTGACTCTTTGGAACCCCATGAACTGCAGTACTCCAGGCCTCCCATCCATCACCAACTCCTGGAGTCTACCCAAACCCATGTCCATCGAGTCGGTGATGCCATCCAACCATCCCATCCTCTGTCATCCCCTTCTCCTCCTGCCCTCAATCTTTCCCACCATCAGGGCCTTTTCTAATGAGTCAGCTCTTCACATCAAGTGGCCAAAGTATTGGAGTTTCAGCTTCAACATCAGTCCTTCCAATGAACACCCAGGACTGATCTCCTTTAGAATGGACTGGTTGGATCTCCTTGCAGTCCAAGGGACTCTCAAGAGTCTTCTCAAACACCACAGTTCAAAAGCATCAATTCCTCAGCTCTCAGCTCTCAGATCTCTTTATAGCCCAACTCTCAAATCCATACATGACCACAGGAAAAACCATAGCCTTGACTAGATGGATCTTTGTTGGCAAAGTAATTTCTCTGCTTTTTAATATACTCTCTATGTTGGATACTCAAAAAAACTTATGTGATAAAAACTACTATTATTTTTTCATTTTAACAGATGAGAGACTTTAGCTTATACATGATCTTGCAACTGATGTGTGATAGTGTCAGGATTCAGTTCATATAGCACAAAATTCTAAAGCCTAACTCACTTGATCAACATTTTCTTATAAAAAATGGCAGATCCAGAATTCACTTCTCCTTGCTCAGAGAAGGATTATTTCCTATTTAAATACACACACAAACACACACACACTCACACACACCTACCTCATCTAAATACATGGAATATTTTTGAGCTTCAAATCTGTTAATCTCATTCTAATATGCTCCTGATAGAAAAAGTTGCAATCTTATTTACGTAAATTTTTGTATTAATAGTTGTGTTCGTTAGCTTGTGCTGCCTTAACAAAATACCATAGACTGCGTATCCTAATTTTTCTTAAGTATGTTTCACAATTATAGAGGCTAGAAAATCTGAGATTAAGGTGTTCTAAAGCCTCCTCTTTTGGCTTATAGGTAGCTACCATTTCATCATGTGTTCATATGACCTCTTCTTTGTGTGCACACAGGGACAGAGTGAGCCAGCTCTCTGGTTTTTCTTTTTACAAGGATGTTTAACTCATTATGAGAACACCACTCTCATGACCTCATCTGACTCTAATTATCCCCTCAAAATCATGTCTCCAAATACCATCACTCTTGGGGTTAGTACTTCAATTTATGAATTTTGGAGGGACAAAACATTCATTTCATAAAAATAGCTTATTCTTACTCATGTTTGAAACACACAAAAGACCAAAACGTATGTAAACTTGAAAAAAACTAAAATTGCATTCTTCCAAATTCCACTCCTACGATATTTTTTCTCTTTAATCTGACAAACACATAGGCTTCAGATTAAAAATCATATGGAATTGCATTTATACAGCATTCAGCTTCAGAAAAATTCTTCAACTGAAAATCAAAATTGTAAAATATCCCAAATAAAATTTTTTTGTTTCTAGCCAAGATGGGAAAACAATCCCTCATTTAAAACACTTATTTTCATGCATTTGACAACAGGCAGTTCAGGCCTGTTATTCCTGAATAAACAGAAACAAAAAAAGCGATCCATATGACTACATCAGCTTATCGCTTCCATGAAATTTTCATGATGTAATGCAGGAAACATTAGGACAAACCGTGAGGCATTCTTGCTGGCTTGAGTGACCAATCACATCTCACAGGGACCAAAGTGTCTAAAAGGAGAAGGCTTCAGAGAAAGAATTACAGAAAAAGGCAGAGAAATCCTAGCACGTTATTGGCAGAGTACTCAACTATATACAATTGAGCGGGGAGGTGGGGGGTGGAATCTAAAGCCAGAAAAGGAACCACCTTGAAAAAGCAGTTGAAGTATTTCCAGGACTCACAGGGGGCTCAGAAGAGTTTGAATTCCCAAAAAGGAGAATAGAAATGTCACATAAATGTCTCAGATAGCATCCTCAGAACGGAATTAGCAGGGCAGCTAAAACAGCCATGAAAACTATGGCCAGGACCTTCCTAAGGAACTTTAAACTTTTCATTACCAGGTAAATTTGCAAGAAAGTATTCAGACTCTGAAATGTTTACTCAGGAATCACAGGCCTTAACTGTCTGTTTTCAAATGCATGAAACCTAGTGTTTTATAGATTTAGCCCATTTTTCAAATTGTTAAATGCTTCAATACCATTTACTGAAGCAACTGTCCTTTTCCCACGGTGTGTTCTTAATGCCCTCGTCAGAGTTGAGTTCACTATGTACACATGGGTGTGTTTCTCTGCTCTGTTTCCTGTTCCATTGATCAGAATCAACATAAGTGTCCTCTTGAAATAGATGTTATTCATTTTTTTATCTTTTGAGGAAACTCCATATCGTTTTCCATAATAATTATACTAATTTGCTTTCACATCAATAGTGCAAAAGAGCTCCCTTTTCTTCACACCCTCAAGACTTGCTAACTGTCTTTATAGAAGATATCCTAATATGTATGAGATGGTATCTCATTGTGTTTTTGATACCCATTTCCCTCATTATTTGTGATGTTCAGCATTTTTTTATGTTTCTTTAGGGCATCTGTATGTCTTCTTTGGAAAAAAAAATGTCTATTTGGGTCCTCTGCCCATTTTTTTTAATTTATATTTTTACTGAAGGATAATTGCATTACAGAACTTTGTTTTCTGTCAAACCTCAACATGAATCAGCCATAGGTATACATATATCCCCTCCCTTTTGAACCTCCCTTCCATCTCCCTCCCCATCCCAACACTCTAGGTTGATACAGAGCCCCTGTTTGAGTTTCCTGAGCCAAACAGCAAATTCCCATTGGCTATTTATTTTACATATGGTAATGTAAGGGGCTTCCCTCACAACTCAGTCAGTAAAGAATCTGGCTGCAATGCAGGAGACCTGGGTTCAATCCCTGGGTTGGGAAGATCCTCTGCAGGATCTCATGGACAGAGGAGCCTAGCAGGCTCCATGGGATCGCAAGAGTTGGACATGACTTAGTGACTAAACCACCATAGTAAGTTTCCATGTTACTCTTTCCATATATCTCACCCTCTCCTCCTCTCTCCCTACGTCCATAAGTCTGTTCTCTATGTCTGTTTCTCCACTGTTGCCCTGAAAATAAACTCTTCAGTACCGTTTTCTAGATTCCGAATATATGCGTTGGAATACCATGTTTATCTTTCTCTTTCTGACTTACTTCACTCTGTATAATAGGTTCTGGGTTCATCCACCTCACTAGAACTGACTCAAATGTGTCCATTTTGTGGCTGAGTAATATTTGATGGTGTACATGTACCACAACTTCTTTATCCATTCATCTGTTGATGAACATCTAGGTTGCTTCCGTGTTCTAGCTATTGTAAATAGTGCTGCAATGAACAATGGGATACATGTGTCTTCTTCCATTTTGGTTTCCTCAGGGTATATTCCTAGGAGTGGGATTGCCGGGTCATATGGTGGTTTTATTCCTAGTTGTTTAAGGAATCTCCATACCGTCTTCCATAGTGGCTGTATCAATTTACACTCCCACCAACAGTGCAAGAGCATTCCCTTTTCTCCACTTCCTCTCCAGCATTTATTGCTTACAGACTTTTTGATCATGGCCATTCTGACTGGTGTGAGGTGACATCTCATTGTAGTATTGATTTGCATTTCTCTGATAAGGAGTGATGTTGAGCATCTTTTCATGCGTTTGTTAGCCATGTGTATGTCTTCTTTGGAGAAATGTCTGTTCAGGTCTTTTTCCCACTTTTTGATTGTTTGTTTGTTTATCTGGCATTGAGTTTTATGAGCTGTTTGTATATTTTGGAAATTAATCCTTTGTCAATTGTTTCATTTGCTATTATTTTCTCCCATTCTGAGGGTTGTCTATTCACGTTGCTTGTAGTTTCCTTTGCTGTGCAAAACTTTTAAGTTTAATCAGGTCCTACTTGTTTACTTTTGTTTTTATTTCCATTACTCTAGGAGGTAGGTCATAGAGGATCTTGCTTTGATTTATGTCATTGAGTGTTCTGTCTATACTTTCCTCTAAGAGTTTTATAGCTTCTGGTCTTACATTTAGGTCTTTAATCCATTTTGAGTTTATCTTTGTGTATGGTGTTAGGAAGTATTCTAATTTCATTCTTTTACATGCAGCTGTCCAGTTTTCCCAGCAACATTTTTTGAAGAGGCTGTCTTTGCCCATTGTATATTCTTGCCACCTTTGTCAAAAATAAGGTACCCATAGATGCAGGGTTTTTTTTCTGGGCTTTCTATCTTGTTCCATTGGTCTATATTTCTGTTTTTGTGCCAGAACCATACTGTCTTGATGACTGTAGCTTTGTAGTACAGTCTGAAGGTTGATTCCTCCAGCTCCATTCTTCTTTCTCAAGATTGCTTTGGCTATTCGGGGTCTTTTGTGTTTCCATATGAATTGTGAAAATTTTTGTTCTAGTTCTGTTTAAAATGCCATTGGTAATTTGATAGGGATCACACTGGATCTGTAGACTGTGTTTGGTAGTATAGTCATTTTCACAATATTTACTCTTCCCACCCAAGAACTCTCCATCTGTTTATGTCATCTTTGATTTCTTTCATTAGTGTCATCATTTTCTGTGTATAGTTCTTTTGTCTCTTTAGGTAAAGATATTTTATTCTTTATGTTTCAATGGTGAATGGAAGTGATTCTTCAATTTCTCTTTCTGATTTTTCATTGTTAGTATGTAGAAATGCAAGTGATTTCTGTGTATTGATTTTATATCCTGCTACTTTGCTAAATTCACTGATTAGCTATAGTAATTTTCTGACACTCCTTAGGATTTTCTATGTACAGTATCATGTGATCTGCAAATAGTGAGAGCTTACTTCTTCTTTTTCTATCTGGATTCTTTTTATTGCTTCTTTGATTGCTGTAGCTAGGACTTCCAGAACTATGTTGAATAATAGTGATGAAAGTGGACACCCTTGTCTTGTTCCTGATCTTAGCGGGAATGCTTTCAGTTTTTCACCATTGAGAATAATGTTTGCTGTAGGCTTATCATATATGGCCTTTACTATGTTGAGGTATGTTCCTTCTAAACCTATATTTTGAAGAGTTTTAATCATAAACGGGTGCAGAATTTTGTCAAAGGCATTTTCTGCATCTATTCAGATGACCGTATGGTTTTTATCCTTCAGTTTGTTAATATGGCATATCACATTGATTGATTTGCATATATTGAAGAATCCTTGCATCCCTGGAATAAACGCAACTTGATTATGGTGTCTGAGCTTTTTTACGTGTTGCTGAATTCTGTTTGCTAAAATTTTGTTGAGGCTTTTGCATCTATGTTGATCGATGATACTGGCCTGTTGTTGTGTGTGTGTGTGTGTGTTGTCTTTGTCTGGTTTTGGTATTAGGGTGATGGTGCCCTTGTAGAATGAGTTTGGAAGTGTTCCTTCCTCTGCAATTTTTTGAAAGAGTTTTAGAAGAATAGGCATTAGCTCTTCTATAAACATTTGACAGAATTCTCCTGTGAAGCCATCTGGTCCTGGGCTTTTGTTTTTTGGGAGATTTTGATCACAGCTTCAATTTCAGTGCTTGTAATAGAGTTTTTCATAATTTCTATTTATTATTGGTTCAGGCTTGGAAGATTGAACATTTTAAGAATCTGTCCATTTCTTCCAGGTTATCCATTTTATTGCCATATAGTTGTTCATAATAGTCTTTTATAATCCTTTGTATTTCTGCATCGTCTGTTGTAACCTCTCCTTTTTCATTTCTAATTGTGTTGATTTGATTCTTTTTTTCATGATGAGTCTGGCTAAAGGTTTGTCAATTTTGTTTATCTTCTCAAAGAACAAGATTTTAGTTTTATTAATCTTTACTATTGTTTTTTCATTTCTTTTTCATTTTTTCCTGCTCTGATCTTCATGATTTCTTTCCTTCTACTAATTTTGGGGGGTTTTTTGTTCTTCTTTTTCCAGTTGTTTTAGGTGTAAAGTTAGGTTGTCTATTTGAAACTTTTCTTGTTTCTTGAGGTAGGATTGTATTGCTATAAACTTCCCTCATAGACCTGCTTTTGCTGCATCCCATAGATTTTGAGTTGTTGTGTTTTCATTGTCATTTGTTTCTAGAATTTTTTTTTATTTCCCTTTTGATTTCTTCAATAACCTGTTGGTTATTTAGAAACATGTTGTTTAATCTCTATGTGTTTGTGTTTCTTGCAGTTTTT
>NW_011495084.1:11865434-11875190 GCF_000754665.1 Bison bison bison | reverse complement strand
GTTTCTTGCAGTTTTTCTATTGTAACTGATATCTAGTCTCCTGGCATTGTGCTCAGAGATGATTGATATGATTTCAAATTTCTTAAATTTACTGAGGCTTGATTTGTGACCCAAGATGTGGTCTATCCTGGAGAATGTTCCATGTGCACTTGAGAAGAAGGTATATTCTTCTACATTTGGATGTAATGTCCTGAAGATATCAATGAGATCCATCTCATCTAATGTATCATTTAAGACTTGCATTTCCTTATTAATATTCTGTTTTGATGATCTGTCCATTGGTGTGAGTGGGGTGTTAAAGTCTCCTACTATTATTGTGTTACTGTCATTTTCTCCTTTTAGTCTGTTAGCATTGGTCTTATGTATGGAGCTGCTCCTATGCTGGGTGCATAGATATTTACAATTGTTATGTCTTCCTCTTGGGTTTATGCCTTGATCATTACATAGTGTCCTTTCTTATCTCTTGTAATCTTCTATAAGGTCTATTTTGTCTGATATAAGGATTGCTACTCCAGCTTTCTTTTGCTTCCCATTTGCATGTAATATATTTTTCCATCCTCTGACTTCCAGTCTATATGTATGTTTAGGTCTGGAGTGGGTTCCTTATTCAGTTCAGTTCAGTCACTCAGTTATGTACAACTCTTTGTGACCCCATGGACTGCAGCATGACAGGCCTCCCTGTCATCACCAACTCCAAGTTTACACACTCATGTCCACTGAGTTGGTGAAGTCATCCAACCATCTCATCCTCTGTCATCCACTTCTCCTCCTGCCCTCAATCTTGGCCAGCATCATGAGTCAGTTCTTTACATCAGGTGGCCAAGTTATTGGAGTTTCAGCTTCAACATCAGTCCTTCCAATGAACACTCAGGACTGATTTCCTTTAGGATGGACTGGTTGGATCTACTTGCAGTCCAATGGACTCTCAAGAGTCCTCTCCAACACCACAGTTCAAAAGCATCAATTCTTTGGTGCTCAGTTTTCTTTATAGTCCAACTATCACATCCATACAGGACTACTGGAAAAAACAGAGCCTTGACTGGAAGGACCTTTGCTGGCAAAGTAAGGTCTCTGCTTTTTAATATGTTGTCTAGGTTGGTCATAACTTTCCTTCCAAGGAGAAAGCATCTTTTAATTTCATGGCTGCAGTCAACCATCTGCAGTGATTTTGGAGCCCAAAAAATAAAGTCTGACACTGTTTCCACGTTTCCCCATCTATTTCCCATGAAGTGATGGGACCAGATGCCATGATCTTAATTTTCTGAATGTTGAGCTTTAAGCCAACTTTTTCACTATCCTCCTGCACTTTCATCAAGAGGCTCTTTAGTTCTTCTTCACTTTCTGCCATAAGGGTGGTGTCATCTGCATATCTGAGGTTATTGATATATCTCCCAGCAATCTTGATTCCAGCTTGTGCTTCATCCAGCCCAGTGTTTCTCATGATGTACTCTGCATATAAGTTAAATAAGCAGGGTGACAAAATACAGCCTTTTCCTATTTGGATCCAGTCTGTTGTCCCATGTCCAGTTTTAACTGTTGCATCTGGACCAATACAGATTTCTCAAGAGGCAGGTCAGGTGGTCTGGTATTCCCATCTCTTTCAGAATTTTCCACAGTTTATTGTGATCCACACACTCAAAGATTTGACATAGTCAATAAAACAGAAATAGATGCTTTCCTGGAACTCTTTTGCTTTTTTGATGATCCAGCAGATGTTGACAATTTGATCTCTGCCTCAAAGTTTCCTCTGCCTTTTCTAAAACCAGCCTGAACATCTGGTAATTCATGGTTCTGGTATTGCTGAAGCCTAGCTTGAAGAATTTTGAGCATTACTTTACTAGTGTGTGAGCTGAGTGCAATTGTGTGGTAGTTTGAGCATTCTTTGGCATTGCCTTTCTTTGGGATTTGAATGAAAACTGACCTTTTCCAGTCCAGCAGGGGACACTGATAAGTTTTCCAAATTTTCTGGCATATTGAGTGCAAAACTTTCACAGCATCATATTTTAGGATTTGAAATAGCTCAACTGGAATTCCATCACCTCCACTAGCTTTGTTCTTAGTGATGCTTCCTAAGGCCCACTTGACTTGACATTCCAGGATGTCTGGCTCTAGGTGAGTGATTACACCATCATGATTATCTGAGTCATGAAGATCTTTTTTGTACAGTTCTTCTGTGTATTCTTGCCACCTCTTCTTAATATCTTCTGCTTCTGTTAGGTCCATATTATTTCTGTCCTTTCTTGTGCTCATCTTTGCATGAAATATTCCCTTGGTATCTCTAATTTTCTGGAAGAGATCTCTAGTCTTTCCCATTGTATTGTTTTCCTCTATATCTTTGCACTAATCACTGAGGAATTGTTTCTTATCTCTCTTTGCTATTCTTTGGAACTCTGCATTTAAATGGGATCTTTCCTTTTCTCCATTTGCTTTTCACTTCTCTTCTTTCTACAGCTATTTGTAAGGCCTCTTCAGACAGCCATTTTGCTTTTTTCATTTCTTTTTCTTGGGGATGATATTGCTCCCTGTCTCCTGTACAATGTCACAAACCTCTGTCCATAGTTCATCAGGCACTCTGTCTATAAGATCTAGTCCCTTAAATCTATTTCTCACTTCCACTCTATAATCATAAGGCAGTTGATTTAGGTCATACCTGAATTATCTAGTGGTTTTCCCTACTTTTTTCAATTTAAGTCTGAATTTGGCAAGGAGTTCATGATTTGAGCCACAGTCAGTTCCCAGTCTTGTTTTCGCTGACTGTATAGAGCTTCTTCATCTTTGGCTGCAAAGAATATAATCAATCTGATTTCAGTGTTGGCCATCTGGTGAGATCCATCATATATATGGGTCTTGTTTTTGTATCCATTCATCTAGTCTGTGTCTTTTGGTTGGAGCATTTAATTCATTTACATTTAAAGTGCTGCTGCTAAGTCGCTTCAGTCATGTCCAACTCTGTGGGACCCCATAGACAGCAGCCCATCAGGCTCCACCGTCCCAGGGATTCTCCACAAAAGAATACTGGAGTGGGTTGACATTTCCTTCTCCAATGCATGAAAGTGAAAAGTGAAAGTGAAGTTTCTCAGTCATGTCCGACTCTTATCGATCCCATGGACTGCAGACCACCAGGCTCCTCCGTCCATGGGATTTTCCAGGCAAGAGCACTGGAGTGGGGTGCCATTGCCTTCTCCTTTACTTTACATTTAAAGTAATTATTGATATATGTGTTCTTATTGCCATTTTCTTAATTGTTTGGGGTTGATTTTGAAG
Organism: Bison bison bison; assembly: GCF_000754665.1. Taxonomy (NCBI): domain Eukaryota; kingdom Metazoa; phylum Chordata; class Mammalia; order Artiodactyla; family Bovidae; genus Bison; species Bison bison. Next base: position 11,871,926 of record NW_011495084.1, on the reverse strand, counting down.
ATATTTTTCTTCTCTTGTATTTCTTAACTATACAAGTCCCTTTAACATTTGTTGTAAAGCCGGTTTGGTAGTACTGAATTCTCTTAATTTTGCTTGTCTGTAAAGCTTTTTATTTCTCCATCAATTTTAAATGAGTTCCTTGCTGGGTACAGTAATCTTGGTTGTAGATTTTTCCCTTTCAGTACTTTAAATATATCCTGCCATTCTCTTCTGGCCAGCAGAGATTCGGCTGAAAGATCAGCTGTTAAACATACAGGATTTCCCTTGTATGTCACTTGTTGCTTTTCCCTTGCTGCTTTTAATATTATTTCTTTGTGCTTAGTCTTTATTAGTTTGATTAGCATGAATCTTGGTGTGTTTCTCCTTGGGTTTATCCTATATGGGACTCTTTGTGCCTCTTGGACTTGATTGAGTATTCCTTTCCCATGTTGGGGAAATTTTCAACTATAATCTCTTCGAAAATTTTCTCATACTCTTTCTTTTTCTCTTCTTCTGGGACCCCTATAAATATTCGAATGTTGGTGCATTTGATATTGTTTCAGAGGTCTCTCAGGCTATCCTCAGTTCTTTTCATTCTTTTTATTTTATTCTGCTCTTCAGAGGTTACTCCACTATTTTATCTTCCAGCTCACTGATTTGTTCTTCTGCTTCAGATATTCTGCTATTGATTCCATCTAGATTAGTTTTAATTTCAGTAATTGTGTTGTTTGTCTCTGTATGTTTATTCTTTAATTGTTCTAGGTCTTTGTTAATTGATTCCTACATTTTCTCCATTCTGTTGTCAAGGTTTTTGATCATCTTTCCTATCATTATTCTGAATTATCTTTCAGGTAGTTTGCCTATTTCCTCTTCATTTATTAGGACTTCTGTGTTTTTAGTGTGTTCCTTCATTTGTGTAGTATTGCTCTGCCTTTTCATTATTTTCTTTTTAAATTATTGTGTTTGAGGTCTCCTTTTCCTAGCTTTCAAGGTTGAATTCTTTCTCTCATTTGGTTTCTGCCCTATTAAGTTTGATTCAGTGGTTTGTGTAAGCTTCATATAGGGTGAGATTTGTGCTGAGATTTTTTTTTCATTTGTTTTTCCTCTGATGGGCAAGGCTGAGTGAGGTGGTAATCCTGCCTGCTGATGATGGGGTTTGTATTTTTGTTTTGTTGTTGTTAGATGAGGCATCCTGCACAGGGTGTGATGCACTGGGTGATGCCAGGTCTTGTATTCAAATGGTTTCTTTTGTGGAGTTCGCACTATTTGATACTTCCTAGAGTTAGTTCTCTGGTAGTTTACGGTCCTGGAGTCAGTGCTCCCACTCCAAAGGCTCAAGGCTTGATCTCTGGTTAGGAATGAAGATTCCACAAGTGGTTTGTTATGGCATTAAGTGAGAATAAACCAAACACCCAAAAATGAAAAACCAAAGATGAACCCCAGCCAAATGGCAGTTACAAAATCAGGCAAATAATACTTAAAATAATGGAATATACAGATATACTATACACTCATAAGCAAAATCAAAAGAGTCCAACAAAAATAAAGTACAGTAGATTGACTCAGTGACAAAGGAAATCAAAAATTATATTTACCCATTAAGAATAAAACTAACTAAGGCACAGACTAAAAAAAAAAAAAAAAAAACAAAAAAAAAAAAAAAGGAGAACTCCACAGAACTACAAAAACCCAAAAACCCAACATAGAGACAGAGGTTTATTAGAATAATAAAAAATGCGATGACTGAATATACACATATACATATACACCCATAAGCAAAATCAAAACAGTCCAAAAAAATTAAGTACAGCAGATTAACCCAGTGAACAACGGAAACCAAAAATTATATTTATCGGTTGAGAACAAAACTAACTAAAGCACAAACTGGAGAAAAAAACTAAAGCAAGTTGCCAAGTGGGGAATAAAGCAATGAAAACAAAACTAACAAATATGTTGAGAGGAAAGGAAAGAAAGAAAAAGAATAAATATGCAACATTAAATAGAGGTAGATAAAGAAGATTTATATACATTAAAGATTAACTGTAAGGGGAAAAGAACAGTAGAAAAGCAAAGGAATAAATGTAGAAAATATAATACTAGGTTTAAAAAAAATAAAACTTAAAATTAAAGAGAAAAGGAAAAAACAAGGAATAAGAAAGAAAAAAAAAGTGGGGGAGAACTCCACATAACTGCAAAAGCTCAATGTAGAGGCAGAAGTCTAAAACAAGAGTAAAAAATATAACTGAGAAAAAAATGCTCAAAAGCTTTGTTAGATTTCATAATGCCAATAAAATCAACAACTACAACGTGGGGTGGGGGAAGGAAAAAAAAAAGAAAAACAATCCAAAGAATCTACAAAACCAGTCAAAACATAACAATAATAAATATTTTTCTTGAGTCACTACTGTCAGAGTCCTTTCCCTCACTGGGGTCACAGTCTGCCTCCCCTCCCTAAGATGCCCTCCAACCTGTGCTGGTCTCTGGACCTGCTGTGGGGGCAGCTCAGATTCTATTCTGGTCTTACACTGTGTGTTCTTGCCTCCAGTGTCCACAGCTATCAGAACTAGTGTGTTTTCTTTTGTGGGAGTTCTCAATGTCCTTTTATATATTCCATAGACACAGAGCCTGCCTAGCTGATCGTGTGGATTTAATCTGCAGCTTGTACAGCTGGTGGGAGGGTTTTGGGTCTTCTTCCTTAGCCACACTGCCCCTGGATTTCAACTGTGGTTTTATTTCCTCCTCTGTATGTGGGTTGCTACTGAGGTTTACTGTTGAGGCTTCCCTGGAGGACTTGGGTTTGCCCCAGTGAGGGCCAGGTGTGGAGGTGGTGCAGTTGCTTGCGTCGCAGGGGTTCTGGCAGCTCCAGGTACTCAGGGGAGTTGGCAGCTAGGGCAGCAGGAGAGATAGTGCTCTAGAAGCGTATGGCAACAAGTATTGACCAATATGCTCCAGAATTCTTGCCTGGAGAACCCGACTGGCAGGCCACAGTCCACAGGGTCATCAAGAGTTGGACACGACTGAAGTGACCTTGCATGCATAGATCCAATACTTTTTTTCCTGCGGCAGCTCTGCCCCAGTAAGCATTGAGCGTGAAAGTGGTGAATAATATTAATATTTCTGTCTATCCATACATGTATCCTATTTTCTTTATCCATTAATCCATCAATGAAGACACAAGTTGATTCTGACCAATGGAACAGAATAGAGAGCAGAGAAATAAACCCATGTATACATGGTGGACCAAACTTTGACAAGGGCATTAAGAACACACAGTGGGAAAATTGGTGCAGCTACTTGGCCTGTGGGGACCCTGGCAGTGCCAAGTGTGCAGGGACGTGGATTGCTTCTGCTGTAGGAGTTAGGACCCTATCAGAGTCTTTTTTCAAGACTCTTTTAGCTGTCAGTCAGAAGGCCTCTTTGACCAGTCTTTCTCCGTACCTCCACCCACTCAGGCACTTAAGGGGCTCCCTTGCCTGGAGTCCTTTCTTTGTTGTTTGGCATGTCAGGCACATAGGGGGTCCCCCCTGGCTGGGGCCCTGCCCTGTAGATTGGCACATCAGGCACTTAAAGGGGCCCCCTGGGTGGGGTCCTAGTCTGTAGTTCAGTGCATCGGGTGTTTGATGGGCCACCCTCTCTATTGTTCAGCTTCAATAAACCAAAATTGAAAAAGACACATGTATCCCATTGTTCATTGCAGCACTATTTAAAATAGCTAGAACATGGAAGCAACCTGGATGTCCATTGACAGATGAATGGATAAAGAAGTTGTGGTACATATACACAACAGAATATTATTAAGCCATAAAAAGAATGCATTTGAGTCAGTTCTAATGAGGTGGATGAACCTAGAACCTATTATACAGAGTGAAGTAAGTCAGAAAGAGAAAGACAAATATCATATACTAACTCATGTATGCGGAATCTAAAAAAATGGTATTGAAGAATTTATTTGCAGGGCAACAATGGAGAAACAAACATAGAGAATAGACTTATGGACATGGGGAGAGGGGAGGAGAGGGTGAGATGTAGGGAAAGAGTAACACAGAAATTTACAATACCATATATAAAAGAGATAGCCAACGGGAATTTGCTGTATGTCTCAGGGAACTCAAACAGGGGCTCTGTATCAACCTAGAGGGGTGGGATAGGGAGGGAGATGGGAGGGAGGTTCAAAAGGGAGGGGATATGTGTATACACTATGGCTGATTCATGTTGAGGTTTGACAGAAAACAGCAAAATTCTGTCTGTAAAGCAATTAATCTGAAATTTAAAAACAAATAAATTTTTAAAAATAAATGGTGTTGGAAAACATGAACATCTACAGATCAAAGTTTAGTTCACCATGTATACAAGGGTTTATTTCTCTGCTCTCTATTCTATTCCATGGGTCAGAATCAACTTGTGTCTTCACTGATGGATTAATGGATAAAGCAAATAAGATATGTGTATGGATAGATAGAAATATTAATATTATTCAGACATAAAAAGGAAAGGGATCCTGCCATTGCTACAACCTCAACAAAGCTGGAGAAGATTATGCTATGTGAAATAAGCCAGATATAGACAAACACTGTATGATATCACTTATACATGGAATCAAAAACAAAAGGGCCAATCTCATAGAAACAGAGAGTAGAATGATGGTTGCCAGGAGCTGAGGAAAATGGGTGGATATAGGTCAAAGAATACAAATTTTCGGCTACAAGATGAAAGAGTTTGAGGATCTAATGTACAATATGATATCTATAGTTAGTAACTTGGTATTATATACTTGAAATTTGCGGAGATCTTAAGCATTCTCACTACCAGAAAATTAAAGACAGTGAGAGAGAGAGAGTTAACTATATGAGGTGATGGACGTGATAATTGACTTGACTGTGGTAATCATTTCACAATGTATATGTATTTCAAATCATCACATATACTTAAATTATATTTTTATTTGTTAATTATTCCTCAGTAAATCCAAAAGGAAAGAAGTTACTAATGATATTGTGAGCTGTGGTAGTTACATAGTCTGTGATGGATATATACTAGTCTCAATGTAAATAGCAGCAACATGTCTTTTAGAAGTGTAATAACCTCCTCAGAGGATAATAAGCATGATGTGATGTGACTTCTTTTCCTCTTTTTTACATGTTGTCTTTTCTTTTGCCAGTGGCTTGTCTTACCAAACTTTAAAGTTACTGACCCTTGAGTATAGTTCTGTTCTGACAGTACCAGCCAAGTCTCCTGTACTGACATTTTATGCTATTCTATTCTTTCTTTGCCAAACTGCATTTAGTAATGTTACAACCCATTGATGACACAAGAAACTGTTTTCTTGCCTACTCATCCATTTTCTTGAGATAATGATAATTCATAATTGAAGTCAGGAATTCCATTACATTTACTGCTAATGCCAGCAAGTACTGTATATTTCTTTTAAGTAGATGAAGCAAAGAGGTAGATGTTAGTAACTGATAATGCTTCAATAATACATTATACAAGAGAATTCACTATATCTCTCTAAATAATGGACATAGTGCATGAATGCTCACATGTCTGACTCTTTGCAACCCCATGGGTTGTAGGCTGCCAGGCTCCTCTTGTCCATGGAATTTTCCAGGCAAGAATACTGGAGAGGGTTGCCATATCCTACTCCAGAGGATCTTCCTAATTCAGCGTTTGAAACTGCACCTGTTGCATTTCCTGCATTGGTAGGCAGATTCTTTACCACCTGTGCCATCTGGGAAGCCCAGTGGACATGGTATCTATGTGCAAACATGAGTTCAAAATTATCACAATTATTTGCTACAAGGCAACGTAATATATGTGAAGGAAGCATCTGGAGAAGTTAAAATAGATGTCAATGATAAACTCCAATATACAACCCAAAGAATTGCAGGAAAACTGTCATAACTTTGAGTCTTCAACTGTCAAAGTTATGTTTGAAAAATCATTTTTATTCCCCAGTGCTTCAAAGTATGCTGCTATGATTTTGTTGTATAAAGTGCTTCATTATTTTAGGCTGCAACAGGATAGAAATAATAATAAATTTCTCTAAGCAGGACAAAACAGTTGCTGTTCATGGTGAAAAATAATATTTAGGAGTCTGTAGGGTAATCAATGTTGGCTTAAAGCTTAACATTAAAGTGAAAATGTTGGCTTAAAACTCAACATTCAGAAAACGAAGATCATAGCATCCGGTCCCATCACTTCATGGGAAATAGATGGGGAAACAGTGGAAACAGTGTCAGACTTTATTTCTGGGGGCTCCAAAATCACTGCAGATGGTGACTGCAGCCATGAAATTAAAAGACGCTTACTCCTTGGAAGGAAAGTTATGACCAACCTAGATAGCATATTCAAAGCAGAGACATTACTTTGCCATCAAAGGTCCGTCTAGTCAAGGCTATGGTTTTTCCTGTGGTCATGTATGGATGTGAGAGTTGGACTGTAAGAAGGCTGAGTGCCGAAGAATTGATGCTTTTGAACTGTGGTGTTAGAGAAGACTCTTGAGAGTCTCTTGGA
>NW_011495084.1:11864427-11865334 GCF_000754665.1 Bison bison bison | reverse complement strand
CTGAAGGAGATCAGCCCTGGGATTTCTTTGGAAGGAATGATGCTAAAGTTGAAACTCCAGTACTTTGGCCACCTCATGCGAAGAGTTGACTCACTGGAAAAGACTCTGATGCTGGGAGGGATTGGGGGCAGGAGGAGAAGGGGACGACAGAGGATGAGATGGCTGGATGGCATCACTGACTCAATGGATGTGAGTCTGAGTGAACTTCGGGAGTTGGTGATGGACAGGGAGGCCTGGCATGCTGCGATTCATGGAGTTGAAGAGTCAGACACGACTGAGCGACTGAACTGAATTGAACTGAACTGAGGTCCAAGGAGCTGTGGCTGTGCAGGTGCAGGAGGGCCTAGAGGAGCTATCCCACGTTGAAGGTCAGGAAGGGCAGCGGTGGGGAGATACCCGTCATCCAAGGTAAGGAGCAATGGCTGCGCTTTGCTGGAGCAGCTGTGAAGAGATACCCCACGCCCAAGGTAAGAGAAACCCAAGTAAGACGGTAGGTGTTGCAAGATGGCATCAGAGGGCAGACACACTGAAACCATTCTCACAGAAAATTAGTCAATCTAATTACACTAGGACCACAGCATTGTCTAACTCAGTGAAACTAAGCCATGTCCGTGGGGCAACCCAAGATGGGAGGGTCATGGTGGAGAGATCTGACAGAATGAGGTCCACTGGAGAAGGGAATGGCAAACCACTTCAGTATTCTTGCCTCGAGAACCCCAAGAACAGTATGAAAAGGCAAAATGATAGGATACTGAAAGAGGAACTCCCCAGGTCAGTAGGTGCCCAATATGCTACTGGAGATCAGTGGAGAAATAACTCCAGAAAGAATGAAGGGATGGAGCCAAAGCAAAAAGAATACCCAGCTGTGGATGTGACTGGTGATAGAAGCAAGGTCCGAATGCTGTAA
>NW_011495084.1:11858857-11863453 GCF_000754665.1 Bison bison bison | reverse complement strand
AATAGATTTAAGGGCCTAGATCTGATAGATAGAGTGCCTGATGAACTATGGAATGAGGTTTGTGACATTGTACAGGAGACAGGGATCAAGACCATCCCCATGGAAAAGAAATGCAAAAAAGCAAAATGGCTGTCTGGGGAGGCCTTACAAACAGCTGTGAAAAGAAGAGAAGTGAAAAGCAAAGGAGAAAAGGAAAGATAAACATCAGAATGCAGAGTTCCAAAGAATAGCAAGAAGAGATAAGAAAACCTTCCTCAGCAATCAATGCAAAGAAATAGAGGAAAACAACAGAATGGGAAAGACTAGAGATCTCTTCAAGAAAATCAGAGATACCAAAGGAACATTTCATGCAAATATGGGCTCGATAAAGGACAGAAATGGTATGGACCTAACAGAAGCAGAAGATATTAAGAAGAGATGGCAAGAATACACAGAAGAACTGTACAAAAAAGATCTTCACAACCCAGATAATCACGATGGTGTGATCACTCACCTAGAGCCAGACATCCTGAAATGTGAAGTCAAGTGGGCCTTAGAAAGCATCACTACGAACAAAGCTAGTGGAGGTGATAGAATTCCAGTTGAGCTATTCCAAATCCTGAAAGATGATGCTATGAAAGAGCTGCATTCAATGTGCCAGCAAATTTGGAAAACTCAGCAGTGGCCACAGGACTGGAAAAGGTCAGTTTTCATTCCAATCCCAAAGAAAGGCAATGCCAAAGAATCCCCAAACTACCACACAATTGCACTCATCTCACATGCTAGTAAAGTAATGCTCAAAATTCTCCAAGCCAGGCTTCAGGAAAATGTGAACCGTGAACTTCCTGATGTTCAAGCTGGTTTTAGAAAAGGCAGAGGAACCAGAGATCAAATTGCCAACATCCATTGGATTATAGAAAAAGCAAGAGAGTTCCAGAAAAACATCTATTTCTGCTTTATTGACTATGCCAAAGCCTTTGACTGTGTGGATCACAATAAACTGTGGAAAATTCTGAAAGAGATGGGAATACCAGACCACCTGATCTGCCTCTTCAGAAATTTGTATGCAGGTCAGGAAGCAACAGTTACAACTGGACATGGAACAGACTGATTCCAAATAGTAAAAGGAGTACGTCAAGGCTGTATATTGTCACCCTGTATTTAACTTATATGCAGAGTATATCATGAGAAATGCTGGACTGGAAGAAACACAAGCTGGAATCAAGATTGTCGGGAGAAATATCAATAACCTCAGATATGCAGATGACACCACCCTTATGGCAGAAAGTGAAGAGGAACTCAAAAGCCTCTTGATGAAAGTGAAAGAGGAGAGTGAAAAAGTTGGCTTTAAGCTCAACATTCAGAAAACGAAGATCATGGCATCCGGTCCCATCACTTCATGGGAAATAGATGGGGAAACAGTGGAAACAGTGTCAGACTTTATTTTTCTGGGCTCCATAATCACTGCAGATGGTGACTGCAGCCATGAAATTAAAAGATGCTTACTCCTTGGAAGGAAAGTTATGACCAACCTAGATAGCATATTCAAAAGCAGAGACATTACTTTGCCAACAAAATTCCGTCTAGTCAAGGCTACGGTTTTTCCTGTGGTCATGTATGGATGTGAGAGTTGGACTGTGAAGAAGGCTGAGTGCCGAAGAATTGATGCTTTTGAACTGTGGTGTTAGAGAAGACTCTTGAGAGTCTCTTGGACTGCAAGGAGATCCAACCAGTCCATTCTGAAGGAGATCAGCCCTGGGATTTCTTTGGAAGGAATGATGCTAAAGCTAAAACTCCAGTACTTTGGCCACCTCATGCGAAGAGTTGACTCACTGGAAAAGACTCTGATGCTGGGAGGGATTGGGGGCAAGAGGAGAAGGGGACGACAGAGGATGAGATGGCTGGATGGCATCACTGACTCGATGGACATGAGTTTGAGTGAACTCCGGGAGTTGGTGATGGACAGGGAGGCCTGGCGTGCTGAGATTCATGGGGTCTCAAAGAGTCAGACACGACTGAGCGACTGATCTGATCTGAGGGTAATCAAAACTAAAGCAATTGGCTAATTTGCATTATGTGTATACACAGGCTCTGATGTAAGTATTTCTTTTAAAAAAATTCAATTTATTTATTTTAATTGGAGGCCAATTACTTTACAATATTGTGGTTTGCCTTACATTGACATGAATCAGCCACAGGTGTACGTTTGTCACCCATTTTGAATAACTCTGCACCTTTCATCCCTCTGGGTTGTTCCAGTGCACTGACTTTGAGTGCGCTGTTTCATGGGTTGGACTTGGAGTGGTCACCTGTTTCACACGTGGTAACATACATGTTTCAATGCTATTCTCTCAAATCATCCCACCCTCACCTTCTCTCACAGAGTCCAAAAGTCTGTTCTTTATATCTGTGTCTCTTTTGCTGTCTCTCATATAGGATTTCATTACCATCTTTCTAAATTCCATATATATGCATTAATATACTGTAAATTGGTGGTTTTCTTTCTGACTTGCTTCACTCTCTGTAATAGGCTCCAGTTTCATCCACCTCATTAGAACTGATTTAAGTGTGTTCTTTTTAATAGCAGAGTAATATTCCATTGTGTATATGTACCACAACTTTCTTATCCATTCATCTGCTGATGAATATCTAGGCTGCTTCCATGTCCAAGCTATTGTAAATGGTGCTTCATTGAACATTGGGGTACATGTGTCCCTTTCAATTCTGGTTTCCTCAGTGTGTATGCCCAGCAGTGGGATTGCTGGGTCATAAGGCAGTTCTATTTCCAGGGTTTTAAGGAATCTCCACACTGTTCTTCATAGTGGCTGTACTAGTTTGCATTCCCACCAACAGTGTAAGAAGGTTTCCTTTTCTCCACATCCTCTCCAGCATTTATTGTTTGTAGACTTTTTGATAGCAACCATTCAGACTGGTGTGAGATAGTATCTCATTGTGGTTTTGATTTGCATTTCTCTAATGAGTTACATTGAGCATCTTTTCATGTGTTTGTTAGCCATCTATATGTCTTCTTCAGAGAAATGTCTGTTTAGTTCTTTGGCCCATTTTTTATTGGGTTCATTTATTTTATGGATGTGAGAGTTAGACTGTGAAGAAGGCTGAGCGCCGAAGAATTGATGCTTTTGAACTGTGGTGTTGGAGAAGACTTGAGAGTCACTTGGACTGCAAGGAGATCCAACCAGTCCATTCTGAAGGAGATCAGCCCTGGGATTTCTTTGGAAGGAATGATGCTAAAGCTGAAACTCCAGTACTTTGGCCACCTCATGCGAAGAGTTGACTCACTGGAAAAGAACTCTGATGCTGGGAGGGGATTGGGGGGCGAGGAGGAGAAGGGGGAGTGACGGAGGATGAGATGGCTGGATGGCATCACTGACTCGATGGATGTGAGTCTGAGTGAACTCCGGGAGTTGGTGATGGACAGAGAGGCCTGGTGTGCTGTGATTCATGGGGTCGCAAAGAGTCGGATACGACTGAGCGACTGATCTGATCTGATTTTTCTGGTATTGAGCTGCATGAGCTGCTTGTGTATTTTTGAGATTAATTTTTTGTCAGTTGCTTCGTGTGCTGTTATTTTCTCCCATTATGAAGGCTGTCTTTTCACCCTGTTTGTAGTTTCCTTCGTTGTGCAAAAGCTTTTAAGTTTAATTAGGTCCCATTTGTTTATTTGTGATTTTATTTCCATTACTCTGGGAGGTGGGTCATAGAGGATCCTGCTGTGATTTATGTCAGAGAGTGTTTTGCCTATGTTTTCCTCTAGGAGTTTTAAAGTTTCTGGTTTTACATTTAGATCTTTAATCCATTTTGAGTTTATTTTTGTGTGCGATGTTAGAAAGTGTTCTAGTTTCATTACTTTACCAGGTGGTTGACCAATTTTTCCAGCATCACTTGTTAAAGAGATTGTCTTTTCTCCATTGTATATTTTTGCCTTCTTTGTCAAATATAAGGTGTCCATAGGAGCATGGATTTATCTCTGGGATTTCTATTTTGTTCCATTGATCTATATTTCTGTCTTTGTGCCAGTACCATACTGTCTTGATGACTGTAGCTTTGTAGTATAGCCTGAAGTCAGGCAGGTTGATTCCTCCAGTTCCACTCTTCTTTCTTAAGATTGCTTTGGCTATTTGAGGGTTTGTTTTTTTGTTTTTTTTTTTGTATTTCCATACAAAAAAGAAAACTACAGGTCAATATCACTGATGAACATATATATTGTAAGTATTTCTAAGAGGATCATTATTTTTAAATTTAGTTTCACAAAGCCAACATTATTTCACCTGCATATGAAACAGAGGTAAATTTTTACCAAAATAAGATTGGACACAAAGAATGATAATCTTATGTAAATATTCAGGTAGCCTACAAAAATATGTTAATAGCCTAGTGTTACATACTATTTGGGTATAAACTCTCTAATTATGTGAAATGTCAAGTTACTATTTTTTTAATATATACATACTCAATTTTTCAATGTCTAAAAAAATGATATGGGAAAATCAGAAAGGCCTGGCGTGCTGCAGTTTATGGGGTCTCAGAGTCGAACATGACTGAGCAACTGAACTGAACTGAACTGCATAGAATTTCTAGTTCTCCATTTATGTAATT
>NW_011495084.1:11855230-11858757 GCF_000754665.1 Bison bison bison | reverse complement strand
TGTAATTATTTACAGATAATATTTATATGCACAAGTCTATAAATAAATAAATTGATATGAAAGTAAACACAAAATTTTCCAAAAATAGCAGTGACTTTACAATATAGGACTTTTGCTACTGAAAGAATTCACACCATTGACCAGTCCTCTCTGCCAGAAAAATGTTTGGCTGAGCAAGAAATAAACATCTATCACTGGTGTGGGAGTAAGTTGTTAAAAGTCTCAATTACCTAAACATCAGCACAGCCTTTCATGAGGCAACTATCTCACATCTGCCTTCTTTTGTGCTTGTCTTCTTACTTCCTTTTTTATATCCCTAAAGAAAACTAAAACAACAAAAAACATACTTCCATGTGTATGTGCTAAGGTGCTTCGGTTATGTCCAGCTCTGTGATCCTATGGACGATACCCCACCAGATTTCTCTCTCCATGGGAATCTCTAGGCAAGAATACTGGAGTGGATTGTCATGCCCTTAACCAGGGCATCTTCCCCACCCAGGGATAGAACTCAGGTCTCCTGCAGTGCACGCAGATTCTTTACCATCTGAGCTACTAGGGAAGCACAGTGAACAACAATCCTTTAGAAGGTAAATGGCAGAAAGTGAAGAGGAACTACAGAGTTTCTTGATGAAGGTGAAAGAGGAGAGAGAAAAAGTGGATTTAAAACTCAACATTCAAAAAACTAAGATCATGGCATCAGGTCCTATCACTTCATGGCAAATAGATGGGTAAAAAGTGAAAACTGTCAGATTTCATTTTCCTGGGCTCCAAAATCACTGCAGACAGTGACTGCAGCCATGAAATTAAAAGATTCTTACTCCTTGGAGGAAAAACTATGACAAACATAGACAGCATATTAAATAGCAGAGACATCACTTTGACAACAAAGGTCCATATAGTCAAAGCTATGGTTTTTCCAGTAGTAATGTATGGTTGTGAGAGTTGGACCGTAAAGAAGGCTGAGTGCTGAAGAACTGATGCTTTTGAATTGCAGTGCTGGAGAAGACTCTTTGAGAGTCCCTTGGACAGCATGGAGATCAAACGAGTCAATCCTAAAGGAAATAAACTCTGAATATTCATTGGAAGGACTTATACTGAGGCTCCAATACTTTGGCCACCTGATGCAAAGGACCAACTCATTGGAAAAGACATTGTTGCTAGGAAAGACTGAGAGCAAGAGGAGAGTGGGCAACAGAGGAGATGTTGGATGGCATCACTGACTCAATGGACCTGAGTCTGAGCAATCTCAGGGAGATAGTGAAGGACAGGAAAGCCTGGCGTGCTGCAGTTCACTGGATCCCAAAGAGCTGGACATAACTTAGCAACTGACTGCAACATAAATTGAACACTTTCAAGTTAGGTTGAACAAAGCATTTGATTGTGGTTAGTAATCATGTAGCAGTAGGGAGCTAGTCAGAATGGTAATAAGGAAACAAGCAATAACGTTTCTCTATGTTTAGAATCAAACCAAATCTTGTGGATTCCTAGTTTCAGACCAAATTTAAATTGTCTTGTGGAATTTATTTACTTGGGCACACATGACTTCCAGTTTCTCCAGGGTGAAAACAAGCTTTTCACAGATCTAAAATAATCTCATAAGGCTTGGGGAACATTTTTCCTCTTACAAAATATTTTGGTGAGTTAAGGGAATCAGAATCATAAAAATAAATATTAAATTTTGTGTCCAATAGCATGAATTTTATGAGATTACAAACTTTATGTAAAATTTATCTCAAAAATTGATGAAAGAATTCTGAAATGAATACCAAGCATGCATATGGAACATTTCTAACATATTTGATTTCTAACTTTGAGTATATATATTTTAAATATTCAGGAATGACATCTAGCACCCTTTTTTGGAACTACACCATAAGATAACATGTCTGTCTTATTCATTAGTTCATTCCAGGGATTAGTATACTGCTTGACCAGTTGTAGAAATTCACTGATTTTTTTCACTATTACAAAAACCATGGGCTAATTTTATCTGTAGAAATATATCATTTATCCTTAACACTCATTTTTTTAACAAATGGTATTGGGACAAGATGTTAGATGTTCTGCTAATTGATCCATACACAAAAGAATGAGTTAGACTATGACCTCACAACAAATACACAAATCAATTTAAAATGTATTCAGGAAGTTCAAAAAAGAGGCAACATATATATACTTATGACTGATTCATTTTGATGTTTGGCAGAAATCAACAAAATTTTGTAAAGTGATTATCCTTCAAGTAAAAAATAAATAATAAAAAAAATGCATTCCAAGACCTGAAAGTAAGAGCTAAAACTATAACACCCCTAGAAGAAAGCATAGGTGTATGTCTTCCTGTTCTTGGTTTAGGCAATTTTTTTGATATGACATCAAAAGCATAAGCAAGAAAACAGAGAAAAATAAATTTAACTTTTAGCAATAGCAAAATCTTTCATGCTGTAAAGAACACCATTAAGACATGAAAGTAAACCCACAGAATTGTACAAGCAGCTGAAATGTATGCTATATACATTATATTTTAACAAAGCTGTTAAAAATAAGAAATATAGATCAATTTAGAAAAAAAAAGTGAAAGACCAGAATAGTCAACACTATAAAACATTTCCAAAACAATAAAAGAGTTTCTAAACAAATGAAGCAATATACGTAGATTGGAAGATTGAATATTGTTAAGATGTTAGATGTTTGGCGAATTGATCTATAGACTCAAAGAGATTCTAAGTAAAACCTAATTAAGTTTTGTGTGTTTGTTTTGGTAAAGGCTGGCAAGTTTATTTTATTTTTTATTATTTTTTTAATTTAATTTAATTTTTTTTAAACTTTACAAAATTGTATTAGTTTTGCCAAATATCAAATGAATCCGCCACAGGTATACATGTGTTCCCCATCCTGAACCCTCCTCCCTCCTCCCTCCCCATACCATGCCTCTGGGTCGTCCCAGTGCACTAGCCCCAAGCATCCACTATCATGCATTGAACCTGGACTGGCAACTCGTTTCATACATGATATTTTACATGTTTCAATGCCATCCTCCCAAATCTTCCCACCCTCTCCCTCTCCCACAGAGTCCATAAGACTGTTCTATACATCAGTGTCTCTTTTGCTGTCTCATACACAGGGTTATTGTTACCATCTTTCTAAATTCCATATATATGCGTTAGTATACTGTATTGGTGTTTTTCTTTCTGGTTTACTTCACTCTGTATAATAGGCTCCAGTTTCATCCACCTCATTAGAACTGCTTCAAATGTATTCTTTTTAATGGCTGAGTAATACTCCATTGTGTATATGGACCACAGTTTTCTTATCCATTCATCTGCTGATGGGCATCTAGCTTGCTTCCATGCCCTGGCTATTATAAACAGTGCTGCGATGAACATTGGGGTACACGTGTCTCTTTCCCTTCTGGTTTCCTCAGTGTGTATGCCCAGCAATGGGATTGCTGGATCAAAAGGCAGTTCTATTTCCAGTTTTTTAAGAAATCTCCACACTGTTCTCCATAGTGGCTGTACTAGTTTTCATTT
>NW_011495084.1:11854164-11855130 GCF_000754665.1 Bison bison bison | reverse complement strand
ACTAGTTTGCATTCCCACCAACAGTGTAAGAGGGTTCCCTTTTCTCCACACCCTCTCCAGCATTTATTACTTGTAGACTTTTGGATCGCAGCCATTCTGACTGGTATGAAATGGTACCTCATAGTGGTTTTGATTTGCATTTCTCTGATAATGAGTGATATTGAGCATCTTTTCATGTGTTTGTTAGCCATCTGTATGTCTTCTTTGGAGAAATGTCTATTTAGTTCTTTGGCCCATTTTTTGATTGGGTCATTTATTTTTCTGGAGTTGAGCTGTAGGAGTTGCTTGTATATTTTTGAGATTAGTTGTTTGTCAGTTGCTTCATTTGCTATTATTTTCTCCCATTCTGAAGGCTGTCTTTTCACCTTGCTAATAGTTTCCTTTGATGTGCAGAAGCTTTTAAGGTTAATTAGGTCCCATTTGTTTATTTTTGCTTTTATTTCCAATATTCTTGGAGGTGGGTCATAGAGGATCCTGCTGTGATGTATGTCAGAGAGTGTTTTGCCTATGTTCTCCTCTAGGAGTTTTATAGTTTCTGGTCTTACGTTTAGATCTTTAATCCATTTTGAGCTTATTTTTGTGTATGGTGTTAGAAAGTGTTCTAGTTTCATTCTTTTACAAGTGGTTGACCAGATTTCCCAGCACCACTTGTTAAAGAGATTGTCTTTAATCCATTGTATATTCTTGCCTCCTTTGTCAAAGATAAGGTGTCCATATGTGCGTGGATTTATCTCTGGGCTTTCTATTTTGTTCCATTGATCTATATTTCTGTCTTTGTACCAGTACCATACTGTCTTCATAACTGTGGCTTTGTAGTAGAGCCTGAAGTCAGGTAGGTTGATTCCTCCAGTTCCATTCTTCTTTCTCAGGATCGCTTTGGCTATTCGAGGTTTTTTGTTTTTCCATACAAATTGTGAAATTATTTGTTCTATCTCTGTGAAGAATACCATTGGTAGCTTGATAGGG
>NW_011495084.1:11852920-11854064 GCF_000754665.1 Bison bison bison | reverse complement strand
GTGAAGAATACCATTGGTAGCTTGATAGGGATTGCATTGAATCTATAAATTGCTTTGGGTACTATACTCATTTTCACTATATTGATTCTTCCAATCCATGAACATGGTATATTTCTCCATCTATTAGTGTCCTCTTTGATTTCTTTCACCAGTGTTTTATAGTTTTCTATATATAGGTCTTTAGTTTCTTTAGGTAGATATATTCCTAAGTATTTTATTCTTTCCATTGCAATGGTGAATGGAATTGTTTCCTTAATTTCTCTTTCTGTTTTCTCATTATTAGTGTATAGGAATGCAAGGGATTTCTGTGTGTTGATTTTATATCCTGCAACTTTACTATAGTCATTGATTATTTCTAGTAATTTTCTGGTGGAGTCTTTAGGGTTTTCTATGTAGAGGATCATGTCATCTGCAAATAGTGAGAGTTTTACTTCTT
Organism: Bison bison bison; assembly: GCF_000754665.1. Taxonomy (NCBI): domain Eukaryota; kingdom Metazoa; phylum Chordata; class Mammalia; order Artiodactyla; family Bovidae; genus Bison; species Bison bison. The sequence goes on along the minus strand of NW_011495084.1, from coordinate 11,853,628 downwards.
CTTTTCCAATTTGGATTCCTTTTATTTCTTTTTCTGCTCTGATTGTTATGGCCAAAACTTCCAAAACTATGTTGAATAGTAATGGTGAAAGTGGACACCCTTGTCTTGTTCCTGACTTTAGAGGAAATGCTTTCAATTTTTCACCATTGAGGATAATGTTTGCTGTGGGTTTGTCATATATAGCTTTTATTATGTTGAGGTATGTTCCTTCTATTCCTGCTTTCTGGAGAGTTCTTATCATAAATGGATGTTTAATTTTGTCAAAGGCTTTCTCTGCATCTATTGAGATAATCATATGGTTTTTATTTTTCAATTTGTTAATGTGGTGTATTACATTGATTGATTTGTGGATATTGAAGAATCCTTGCATCCCTGGGATAAAGCCCACTTGGTCATGGTGTATGATCTTTTTAATGTGTTGTTGGATTCTGATTGCTAGAATTTTGTTAAGGATTTTTGCATCTATGTTCATCAGTGATATTGGCCTGTATTTCTTTTTTTGTGGGATCTTTGTCAGGTTTTGGGATTAGGGTGATGGTGGCCTCATAGAATGAGTTTGGAAGTTTACCTTCCTCTGCAATTTTCAGGAAGAGTTTGAGCAGGATAGGTGTTAGCTCTTCTCTAAATTTTTGGTAGAATTCAGCTGTGAAGCCATCTGGACCTGGGCTTTTGTTTGCTGGAAGATTTTTGATTACAGTTTCAATTTCC
>NW_011495084.1:11832232-11852820 GCF_000754665.1 Bison bison bison | reverse complement strand
TGTTTGCTGGAAGATTTTTGATTACAGTTTCAATTTCCATGCTTGTGATGGGTCTGTTAAGATTTTCTATTTCTTCCTGGTCGAGTTTTGGAAAGTTGTACTTTTCTAAGAATTTGTCCATTTCTTCCACGTTGTCCATTTTATTGGCATATAATTGTTGATAGTAGTCTCTTATGATCCTTTGTATTTCTGTGTTGTCTGTTGTGATCTCTCCGTTTTCATTTCTAATTTTATTGATTTGATTTTTCTCCCTTTGTTTCTTGATGAGTCTGGCTAACGGTTTGTCAATTTTATTTATCCTTTCAAAGAACCAGCTTTTGGCTTTGTTGATTTTTGCTATGGTCTCTTTTGTTTCTTTTGCATTTATTTCTGCTCTAATTTTTAAGATTTCTTTCCTTCTACTAACCCTGGGGTTCTTCATTTCTTCCTTTTCTAGTTGCTTTAGGTGTAGAGTTAGGTTATTTATTTGACTTCTTTCTTGTTTCTCATGGGGAAAAGCCCACTAGAATAGCCAAACAAATTTGTAAAAGAATACAATGGAGAACTAATATGACTTCAAGATTTACATAAAGCTACAGTAACTAAAAAAATCATAGTCACAAAAAGATAGAAAGAATGTTTTTAGACAGAATAGATATAGAGATATACTTACACATAGATAGCTATTTTATTTTTTAAAGAGTGTAAATGAAATTTATTGGAGAAGGCATTGTCTTTTCAACAGAGATATTAATATGAAAACAATTTAACTTTGACCCATACCCTGTTTGTTACATGAGAATTAACTTAAAATGGATAACTGACATAGATGTGGAATCTAAAATTATGTAATAATAAGAGAGAGTAGAATATAACATCAAAAACATGATCTGTGAGAGAAAAACTTGATGTACTGGATTACCAAATTAAGACCTTCTGTTCTTTGAAAGATACAGATAGGATAGGGAAAAATATTTAGAAATCACATAACTGATTAAAAAAATTATATCTGCAATATATAAAGAAAACTAAAAACACAATGATAAAAACTTTTAATAGACAAAATATTGTATTCAACTCCTAGGTTGAACAATGGGGGAAAAAATGGTTGCATAATGTTTGAGAAAGGACTTCTTTATTAATCTTAATTGAAACCTCATTCATGATTTCTCTTAGGCTAGAAAAAAATTAAAATATCTACCAACATGAGCATGCATGAACAAATGGTGATATATTTATCCAGTAGAGTTCTATGATTCAAAATAAATATATAAACAAGTTACTGCTATACACAATGACTTGGCTGAATCTCACAAATACAAAAAAGCACATAAAAGAATAATGATTAATGACTATGTGGAGTTCAAATATCAGGAAGACTCACTGAGATTATAGAAATATAAATATAACCTTCATAGTTGAAAGGAAATGGATCACAAAGAAATTTTCTCAGATCATGGAAGATTTTTATAACAGCTATCATGGTTTCAATTTAAATATTATATGACTAAAAGACTCAAACTCTTTATAAAACCTCTTTTAAAGATATAAGAATATACAGAAAAATGAGAACAATTTGCAGTGTTAACAGTTAAGATTGCTAAAAGAGCTAGAGAAAATTTTCATCAGCTCTAAGCCAATGATACTGGATAGATAAAATCAATCTGTGGTTTATTAAAGCATCACATTCTGAAGTAGTGAAGCCATAACTGCCAAAAAACTACTATTTTCTTCTCTAACAGATATCCTTTTGGTTGAAAAATCCAAGGATTATTGCTAACTAGAATAGTGGATACTTGTAAAGAAACAATTTACTCATTGGTATCATACTTTTCCACCATTAATAGAAATGAAAATTCTATAACTTAGGTTTAATCTGGGCAAATTGAAATTTACATGAAATGACAGTACCAGTCTAAATAAATACCCAAATAAATTTCTAAAATATATAAATCTCATAAATTGTGAAATTGGTCTTGTAAAACATTGCTGTGTGAGACACACCAATACCTCAATAGATATGTCATATTAGGAATTCAAGTAGAGGAAGGTTTTATTAAGAAAGATTGGTGGTGTAGCAATTAATAAGCAAGGTAAATAGAAGTTGAGTCTAACAAAATGTGTATAAACATTGTTATAAAGCCAAAGCCTATCCAAAGTAATTCATAACCACAAGAACTTTAGGGTAAAGTCATACTTCAAAAATGAATATTTAACTTTTGAATACAATATAATAAAAATGAAGTACTTGTACAAGTGTGTGGACATTTACATTGTGTGCTCGTGTGTGTGTTACAGGCAGAGGGAAAGAGAAGGTGTACTTCAGGAAGTGAGAAGATTAAGGAACATCAACTCTATCAACTCAAACAGGAGTAATCTAATATACTTGGACATGAAAATTCAGTAAGTATGTACAGAAGAGTAAAATTTTCTCCTCAAAGAATGAAAAACATGAAATAAAAAAGTTTTCTCTTAAGAAGAAAGGTTGTGATTTAAAAAAAAATTATAAAACAATCTTTGGACGTTTATTTATTTTTTTTTCAGAAGAAGTATAATTACAAGGCCTCATCTCCCAGAAGATTAAGGTGGACATTAAAGGCTCAATTCAGAATACCTTTGGTCATATTCTTTTTTTTCTTCATAGATTATTATCTTTTCTCTGTTTCCTGAAACATAGGATGCAGGAAAAAAAAAATCTTTCTCATATTTATTAAAAGCTTTGTCTTCATCATTTATATTCATCATGAATATATTCATGTCAAGTGTTGTTAAATATGTTTTTGATAATACATGACATCATAAACTATAGGCAATGTAAGCTAAAATAAAAGCTTATTATTTAGTTCTGTGTTTTTTTTAAACGTAATAAATTTATGAAAAATTATAGATTTTTCTTTCTGACTTCCCCTGGGTGTTTGTTCCCTAGCCATACATAACACAAATATAAATTTCTAAAGTTGATGGAGAATTTATTCCACTGAATCTCTCCTTCTTAGCTGAATAAATTCAATTTATATATGCCTCTGGCTCCAATACTGGCCATAACAAGGTAACTACTGATGGACAATTAGCCTTCCTTTCATACATAACTATAAACCTGCATGAGTATGAGGTAACTGTTAGCAGTCATGGAACAATGGGCAGCAAAAGACTAAATTCTTGAGAGAAACGAAACTCAAGGTGAATCACCCTGGGCCCTTTACAAAGGGATAAAGTAGGCAATCCAAAGCAAAATCAATCCTGAATATTCATTGGAAGAAATGATGCTGAATGAAGAAATGATGTTGAAGTTCCAATACTTGGGTCACCTGATGTGAAGAGCTGACTCATTGGAAAAGACAGCGATGCTGGGAAAGATAGAAGGCAGGAGGTGAAGGGGACAACAGAGGATGAGATGGTTGGATGGCATCACCAACTCAGTGAACATGAGTTTGTGCAAATTCCAGGAGATGGTGGACAGGGAACCTGGCGTGCTGCAGTCCATTGGGTTGCAAAGAGTCAGACACAACTGAGCCACTGAACAACAATTTCTTAATGATTATGCAAGAAGACAGAGATCAAGCAAAGGACAATGAACTGTGGAGCTGAGGAGGCGCCACAGAATCAGAATTCCGTCCTGCTGAAGCAGCTGTAATCTATGGGAAATGGCACTAGAGAAAAACGTAGCAATATGTAAGTAGGGAAATACATCAAGATAAAATGGAGTTTATCCAGGAAAGCAAGGTTGGTTTAATATTCTAATGTTAAAAATTATTATATTAACAGAATAAAAGAAAAATTCATTTTTAACTCAATAGATGCAAAAATATACTTAAAAATAGCATCTATTCATGATAAAAAAAAAACTTAAGGGAAACTGGAAATAAAATGGAACTTCTGGAAACTGATAACAGGCATGTATTAAAAACCTACAGTTAACATTATGCTTAATGGCAAACTATTGAATGCTCTCCCTCTAAGATAGGAAACAAGGCAACCCTACCCCTTAGTATTTACTAAAGAAAAATACAAAGGCCCACAAAATCCCATGAGCATTAATGTTTATGACATTTTATTTATACTAGACAAAAACTGGAAACAACCCAAGTGCCCGTCAATAGGGAAGTGGATAAAGAAATTGTGGTATGCTCATAAAGAGGGATAATACCCATCAATAAAGAGCAATTAACTCTGATAACAACATGGATGGATCTCAGAAACATTATGCTAAGTGAACAGAGGCAGATATAAGAAAAGCATATTTTTGTATAATTTCCTTTAGATGACATTCTGAAATAGTTAAAGCTAACTCATACTGAGGAAAAATAATTCTATGGTTGCTTAGTGACAAAGATGAAGGGGAGCCTGTTTGCAAAGTGTCTGCTGGGAATTTTCCTTAGTGATAGAAATGTTGTATATGTCAACTTAGGTAGTGATTACATGAGGTCATACATTTGTCACAACTAATTCAGTTCTATGCTACAAAAGTATACTTTGCATTGCAAGTAAATTATACCTAGATAAAGTTAACTAGCAAAAGTAAATATAAAACTTGTGCTTTTTTGCAATTTTTTGAACTGAAAAATAACAACCTGGTTTGTTTTCCCTTGACACAATCACCATAAGAAACGGAAGCAGTCCTCCTCCTTTACCTAGTGGCTCATGGAAAGATCTTTGGGTCAGGCAGACACAGTCCTGCGCAATAATTATTGGGTATCTTTCATCTGCCTGGAATCATGCAAAAAAACCCAGGACGTAATAATGCACAGGACGCAGTGTCCCCAGAAGCGCAAAATCTAATGAAGAACTAGGACATTAAGACATTCAGCCAGTTATTGAAACTTACTAAGATGCAGTTTCTACTAAAGCAAACTGGGGATATTAATACTTATTCCCCTTGATGCTCTAAGGATAAAAGTAGGTAAAGCACACAAATCAATAGTTCTAGATAATAACAAAGGCTCAATAAATTACAATTTGAAAAATTACTGGAAAAAATAAAAGCAAACAAAATAAAGCCCATATGGCAAAAGGAATAATAAAAATTTGTTTAAAATTGTAGAACAGTGTAAAATAATGTAAAAATAATGGTACAAAATATGAGACAAGAAACACTGGTGCAAATAGATGGGCATAGTCTTTTAAAACTTCCACAGTAGAGTAGATTGCTATCATGCTATATAAACTTATGGAGACTATAAAATAGTAGAAAGTTCCTAATTCAATTTGCTAAGCTGGTATGACTCTGAAACTAAAACCTGATTAAGATAGAGCACAAAAGAATAAATAATAGTATATATTGACCTATAAGTATAGATGTATTCATTGTAAGTAAATTATTAGCAAATCAATTCCAACAGTACAGTAAAAGAGTAGAACTTGCTGAGGTAGAGTTTATTCTGGGAACAGAAGGATAGTTCAACATTAGGAAATCCACTAATGCTTTTCTTGACATTAATAATTTAAATAAGGAAAAAAAACTTATGATCATCTCTAAAGATTTCAAAAAAAAAGCAAATCATAAAATTCAACATCCATTTTTATTTTTAAAAGCTTTTAGTAAATTAGAAGTTATTAAAGATTATAACCACTACTTTAAGTGGCATAATTTTATGCCTAGAAAACCTAACATAATCACTTGAAAGATATCCAGAATACTGAGTATTCCATTACAAATGTCTATGTATATGATAAATATGCCCTTGGACATTATTGGTTCTTTTCTGTGCCAACTGTTAACTTTTCAGGAAAATAATTAAAGGACAAGATATAAAAATTCGGGAGTTTCCCCAAATATGGAGACTTATATGAAGAAAACTGAAAAACCTTATTTAGAAACTTGTAGAAATGAAGAAAGGAGAAAAATAATATTACAACGCTGAATATTTTCCAAATTAATTCCTGAAATTACTGCTTTTCATGTACTACATAGTAATTTCAAACATTGTTTTCTTTTTATTTTTTCCTTTTAATTGGAGGCTAATTACTTTACTATATTGTGGTGGGTTTTGCCATACATTGACATGAATCAGCCACGGGTGTTTTCTATTAATAGTTCTTCCATAGGAAGCATCTATGTAGCTTTCAGTCCCAAGGACAAATTTCTCCCCTTCCTAAATTTTTCACTGAAGTCTCAGTTATTCTGTTCTCTGGCCTTCCACAGCTCTTTTCCCAGACAACTTATATTGCTGCTGATTTTTTGTTGACAACTTTACATGCTTGATACTCTCTATTAACAGAGGTCATTAACTAAGCCTACAATATGGTTGGCACAGACATTCAATATTTTTTTGCTGATTAAATATTTAGTCCCTACTGCTGCTCCTAAGTTGCTTCAGTCGTGTCCGACTCTTTGCGACCCCAGAGACGGCAGCCCACCAGGCTTCCCAGTCCCTGGGATTCTCCAGGCAAGAACACTGGAGTGGGTTGCCATTTCCTTCTCCAATGCATGAAAGTGAAAAGTGAAAGTGAAGTCGCTCAGTCGTTCCCGACTCTTAGCGACCCCATGGACTGCAGCCTACCAGGCTCCTCTGTCCATGGATTTTCCAGGCAAGAGTACTGGAGTGGGGTGCCATTGCCTTCTCCGTAAAAGCACTCTGAATTATTGGTGGGCAGCTTCTAACTTCAATTACTTCTGGAAATATTTGAAGTACAAAACAAGATTACATTCTGTATAGTTAAATGAGAATACTTTTAAATACTCACTTTCAATTTTAAATGTGTAGATTTCTTACAGAGAATCTCTGAGTAGATGCAAAATGCATCATCTAACCAATGCAGAAAGCCTCAACATATGCACCAAAACAATCCTCAGGTTCCCCAGTCTTAGAATTCAACATACCCTTTTATTTCTCTTCACAAAAGCTCCATTTTCTCCCTGTAGTTGCAGATTTCTGAGAATGCTCTGCCATCTTCCTTTGCTCACATCCAAGTTCACCTGAAGCCTAGGTAGACAATTATCTACATGCTTAATCTTCCCCCATCAGTGCCTCTCTGCCTCTTACCTGGAGGATTCTTCTGACATTAGGGGAGCTTGTTGCAGGGGCATCTGAAGGTCCTGGATCAACTGTAAATCAATGTTGCAGCCCTCCTCAGCCTGCCATGGGAAGCCCTCTAAGGGAAAGTTCAAGTTCTCTCTCCCACTCTCTCTTTTAGCTAGTTTTGCAAAGTTATCACATTAAAGATGTCTTTGACCAATATAAGTTTAGTTTTTATCAGCCTAATTGATGTGTGACATTAAATCCATTGAAAACATAAAACTGAAGCTATAACAGTACACTCTGTTAACCAACTTTCTGCCTATATGTTGACTATAGCACGCTAAAGAATTTCATTTGGCTTATATCAGTGAAGAAGAAAACAGTCTAAACTCCTTATACTCCTATATATACATCACATGTATGTGTATGAAGTGAAGTGAAGTGAAGTTGCTCAGTAGTGTCCAATCTTTGTGACCCCATGGAGCCTGCCAGGCTCCTCTGTCCATGGGATTTTCCAGGCAACAATACTGGAGTGGGCTGCCATTTCCTTCTCCAGGGGATCTTCCCAACCCAGGGATCAAACCCAGGCCTCCTGCATTGTAGGCAGATGCTTTTACCATCTGAGCCACCAGGGAAGTCCCAATGTATGTGTATACAGTTACACAAAAATCTTAAATACTAAGTCCAAGAGTCAGTCTTAATGTGTTAGCTTGATTTGAGGCATCGTTTCATATTTTTTATATTTAACCTAAAATCTCAGAATAATTTCATCCAAAGTATCTTAAATTTATGACAATACATTTTGCATTTGATGAAAACACATATTTCTGAATGGTGTCAAAAACAGCTATCGATTTTCTTTTCAATAGAGTGCAAAACAAACATTCCTAACTCTATTCTTGAAGATTCTTTGCCAGTTTCCTGAATTTTTCATATCATTGAATTTTTTTCTTCTGCCCAGTCAATTAATATTGACAATGTGCCACCAATAGACTTCTTACTATTACAAATGCTTCTACTATCTGGCAGAATTCAATACACTTACTGCTTCTTAGAATTAAATCTGCCTCCCCACTTATGAATAGCAAAATATGCTTTCTGAAGTTTACAGTATTCTTTAAACCTAGGTGTTGGAATTACTCTTTGACATTCAGAAATATCACAGAGTAAACAAAGCTTTTATACTTCTGCTTAAATGGTCATATATTTTGAAATTTTTCTACTTAGAATGATATCAGGTAAAGCAATAATAAATTTAACTGTAAAAAAAAAGCCACTAGACTAATTACTTTGAAAGAACAGAAAATACTCTTCTTTATTAGTAAATTGTTAAAGTCATAGACTACAAAGTTTCACTAAAATTTGGGTGAATTATTTTGTAGCTGCAGCAGGTTATCTGTAGTTTTTCACTTTTTTTCTTCATCTAAATCATAATATCTATTGAATACTTAGTTTCAAATCCTTTTCAAAAATGGGACCAATACACTGTCACACTAAATTCAGGAAGATTTTCTTATTAGTAACTATTTTCTATGTAATTTCTAATAAGAGAACATTAAAATATGAGAAGCTGGAAAACTAACAGATACTGCTAAGAGAATTATTCTTAAGTACCAAGGATCTTCTTTTGGTTTTCTCTTGTATCAGACTATGTATCCTTCATGTGAGCTATTCTTTCTTGAGAGATGTTCCCTTGGATTTCCTCTTTTCTCATGTACTATTAGAACGATATGAAGATGATGGCCTCCATACTAAGAAGACAAACCAGAGTAGCTTTTTAAGGAAAAAAAAAAAAAAAGAATTAAAGAGGAAAGTTACTGAAACTTTTTTTTTATCACTAAAGCGCAGACTTTCTTTTTTGTATTATTATAATCCTTCACCTATAGTTACTGTATTGTATAAGATGCCTGAAGTGAAGACTAAACCATGGGTTTAGACAAGAAAGCAGCAGTCTACTCAGCTTGAGCCTAACCCCAGCTTTAGGTGACAGCTATAAAAGAAGTCCAGTCTGGTTCACCAGAGCAAGAGACCACACAAGATATTTGAAAGTCCAAGCCAAAACCATAGAGCAATGTTCTAAAACAAAGCCATTTTTCAGAATTGCGTACAGACCATTTTCAAAAACCCAGAATTTTGAATTTGTTCTAGCGAATTAGGTCTTCTGAGAATTGGACAAAAGCAGCTCAATCAAAAAATAAATAAATAAAACATTTAAAATGATTCAGGTGTGCAGTCAGGATGAGGATAACTGGTCTATATATCAAGAATATACCTTTTCACTAAATGTTTTTCCATAAAACCCCCATGGAGGTTCCTATATAAAACATTCTTGAACCTGATATGATAGTAGGTATTTGAATGAAATTCCATGATAAAATAGAATTTGAAATTAATAAACTTTTGTGCAGCTGCTTGTCTTTTAATATCTACCTATAATTACCATGCTATAATATACTCACAAGGTCTGGATACTAAATACTGAATCTAACCTCACTGATTGAATTGCAAAATATAAAAAAAATGAACTCTAAGACAGCATATAATTTTAAATTATATCCTATTTTCTATGTATGCTTTTAATGTAATAGTTGCATTTTTTAAAGTAAAGAATAAATTAATTTTATTGAAATTTAATCCAACTTTTATGTTGATTCATGATGTCATTTCAAATATCCTTTATCCCTTTCTTTTCATTTAGGATGAATTTTTGTTGTCAGCATACCACTGTATTTGTATTTAAAATTTTTACCTTTTGACTCTCCTTAATTAGGAGAGTCAAGGGTAACAATGATAAAGATAACATATAATTTATTATCAAAATTGTGGCATTATTTATATTTATGCCAGGACCACTATGCTGGACAACAGGGACATGCAGTTACCTAATAAGTGGTCCTAAACAAATGCCTAAATCCCTACAGAGAGTACCTATCTTAGTCTTTTAAAAATAAGTAGAAAAATCTTTCTTAATGCAAATAAGTACTCTTTGTACGTTTTTCCTTAATATTAATAATTTAATATTGATTTTTCAGAGTCTGTTTATTAAATAGGTGGTAGAAGTAAAATGTAAGTTAGACAGAAATTTTCCTGATGTCACAAATCCTTTTATATTTTTTTAGTTGTTTTCTTACTGACAGTGGCCAAAAAGGACACTCTCTACCCTCACTGGGGGAAAGTGTGTGTACACATCTTAGATCAGAGTTTCACAGGCTTTTATAAGCAAGCTTTCAGCATAGAAATTTATGTAAAATAGATTGGGAAGGAAATGGCACCCCACTCCAGTATTCTTGCCTGGAGAATCCTGTGGACAGGGGAGGCTGGTGGGCTGCTGTCCATGGGGTTGCACAGAGTTGGACATGACTGAAGCGACTGAGCGTGCATGAATTGGAGAAGGAAATGGCAACCCACTCCAGTATTCTTGCCTGGAGAATCCCAGGGACAGAGGAGCCTGGTGGGCTGCCATCTATGGAGAGGCTCAGAGTCAGACACAACTGAAACGACTTAGCAGCAGCATGTAAAATAGGTAGCCAATGGGAATTTCCTGTATGACTCAGGAGCTCAAACAGGAGCTCTGTGACAAGCTGAAGGGTGGGATGGGGAGGGAGATGGGAGGGAGGTCTGGGAGGGAGGGGACATGGGTTTACCCATGGTTGATTCTTATTGATGTATGACAGAAAACTACAAAATTTTGTAAAGCAATTATCCTTCAATTAAAAATTGAAAAAAAAAAAAGCAAAGAAATATGCTGAATTCACTACTCCAATTAAAAAAAAAAAGACTTCTGACAAACTTTGAAATAGCTGCCTGTTCTTGCTAAGATTTCTCAGACCACTATAAGCCATTCTTCTCTGAAAATTTCTTCAGCTTGGTCAAGGAAAGAATGTGACATCTAAAGTCATTTTTATTTTCACATATAGGAAGAAAGTGTATCAGACACAGACATATATTACTTTATAGATTCCATCTTAGCATTGGCTATTCCTGTAAAAATACATATTTTTGGACATTTTAAACACCACTATCATGACTTCAACCTGTTTTTCAAAATAACTTTATAGAACCAGAAGTTGAGTCTACTCTCTACTGATCTCCATGTGCTTACAAAATAAATCATAATATTTGTTTTTTTCCAAAGATATTGAGGATGCAAAGATGTCTGGTAACATTCAGACAAAATCCTCCAGGGCTGGAAAAATGCTTAAGAACCAAGGGGTAGAGGCCTTAAGACCTGAAGTGAAAAATGCCTGACTAGCCCAGCCATGCTCCTGGAGGCAAATCCACAGACCTCAGTCTGACGCAGATCTTGAAGCCTGTCACCCAGCCCCTCTCAACCACACTTCTTCAGGAGTGATTTTGATGTCCCAGCACCCAGAGGGAGACATGTCCTAATATGCCTCCAGAGGCAGCTTCATTGACATTAGTCTGATTGTGAATCCTGAAGTAATCGTGTGGCCCAACAACAATCCTGCTCAGCCATGGTCTGGGGACAGTCCTGCCCAACCAGGAACCTGGCAGGAGGCACACCCCTCCATGTCGTAGGGGACAGGCTTTCAGAATTTGGTCTCAGCAATGGATTCTGAAGCAGCCCTGTGACTTTGTTCTGGTCCTCAGCTGTTGTCAGGGGCTACTTCTGCCTAACAACTTATTAAGAGCACACCCAGAGACCCAGAGAGAGCTGCACACATCCTTGTGCCTGGTAACAAGCCCATCCGTGAACCTTAAAGCATACCATTGTTCTAGTGCCAGCACTACTGACCAAGGTTTTAGAGGGAGTCCTATTCACCCAAGGACCAGACACAACGCATGTAAGCCCAAACCTCTGGTAAAAGGCCTGCAAATACAGATCCTACTACAGACCCAGCAGCAGCTACACAACTGGCTGCAACCCAGCTCTACCATGATTGAAAATAGTGCCATCATCCTGGAACTTGACAGAAGAAATCTACTTGCTGACACCAGTCAGTAAACATGGGAAGATGTATTCACCTCTTCAGGTGTGCAAAGCAACACAAGGCTACAAGTATCATGAAGAAAAAAGTGAATGTGATACCACCAAAAGACACTAGCAAAGATCTATACATCTGTGTCTATTTTGCCGTCTCACATTCAGGGTTATCGTTACCAGATCTAGTGAAGTGAAGTCGCTCAGTCATGTCCGACTCTTTGCGACCCCATGGACTATAGCCTACCAGGCTGTTCTGTCCATGGAATTTTCCAGGCAAGAATACTGGAGTGGGTTGCCATTTCCTTCTCCAGGAGATCTTCCCGACCCAGGGATTGAACCTGGGTCTCCTGCATTGTAGGCAGATGCTTTACCATCTGAGCCACTAGGGAAGTCCCTAAATTTTAAAAATTAATATATGTGGAAAATTTACAAATATTTAGAAAACAAGCAAGACATTCCTGAACAACTAATGAATCAAAAAAGAAATCAAAAAGAAAACCCAAAAGCATCTTGAGACAAACAAATGGAAACACTGCATATCAAAACTTATAGGATTCAGTTAAAGCAGTTCTAAGAGAGAAGTTTTTGGTGATAAATACCTAAATTAGGAAAAAATAAAGACAGCAAACAACCCAGTGTAAAACCTCAAAAAACATGAAAAAACTGAGCCCAAAGTTAACAGAATAAAAAAATTACAATGAAGATTGGGGCAGAAAAAAATGAAATAGAGACCAGAGAAACACTAGAAAAGATCAATGAAACTAAGGATTTTTTAAGATAAACAAAATACACAATTTTTAGCTAGACTAAGACAAAATGTGAGGGCACTGAAATAAAATTAAAATTTTAGAGGAAACTTATAAATTATATAGAGAAACGCCAAAAATCATTATATGGCAATACATTTGATAACCAAGAAGAAGTGGATAATTCCTTAGAAACCTACACCACCAAAACTGAATCACGAATGAATAGACAGTCTGAATAGACTAATAACAGGGATATGGAAGAAGTAGTCAAAATCTCTCAAAAATAAGAATTCCAAGAACAAATGGCTTCATAGGTGAATTTGACCAAATATTTAAAGAAGAATTAATGACAATCCTTTCAAATTATTCCAAAAATCAGAGGGAAACACTTTCAAGTTCATTTTACGAGATCATAACTATCGTCTAACAAAGCCGGATAAAGACACTACAAGAAGAGTATAAGCTAATATCTCTGATGACTATAGATGCAAAAATTTTCAAAAAAAGACTAGAAAATTCAATTCAACAGTCCATTGAAAGTATCATCAGATCAGATCAGTCATGTCCGACTCCTTGAGACCCCATGAATCGCAGCACGCCAGGCCTCCCTGTCCATCACCAACTCCCGGAGTTCACTCAAACTCACGTCCATCGAGTCAGTGACGCCATCCAGCCATCTCATCCTCTGTCGTCCCCTTCTCCTCCTGCCCCCAATCCCTCCCAGCATCAGAGTCTTTTCCAATGAGTCAACTCTTCGCATGAAGTGGCCAAAGTACTGGAGTTTCAGCTTTAGCATCATTCCTTCCAAAGAAATCCCAGGGCTGATCTCCTTCAGAATGGACTGGTTAGATCTCCTTGCAGTCCAAGGGACTCTCAGGCATCTTCTCCAACACCACAGTTCAAAAGCATCAATTCTTTAGCGCTCAGCCTTCTTCACAGTCCAACTCTCACATCCATACATGACCACAGGAAAAACCATAGCCTTGACTAGATGAACCTTTGTTGGCAAAGTAATGTTTCTGCTTTTGCATATGCTATCTAGGTTGGTCATAACTTTCCTTCCAAGGAGTAAGCGTCTTTTAATTTCATGGCTGCAGTCACCATCTGCAGTGATTTTGAGCCCAGAAAAATAAAGTCTGACACTGTTTCCACTGTTTCCCCATCTATTTCCCATGAAGTGATGGGACCAGATGTCATGATCTTCGTTTTCTAAATGTTGAGTTTTAAGCCAACTTTTTCACTCTCCACTTTCACTTTCATCAAGAGGCTTTTTAGTTCCTCTTCACTTTCTGCCATATCATACATCATGATAAATGGGATTTATCAAATTACACAAATCAATAAAAGTGGTATACCATATTAAAAAAGAATAAAAACCATATGATAATCTCAGCAGATGGATGTGTGCATACTAAGTCACTTCTGTGATGTCTGATGCTTTGCAATGCTATGGACTGTAGCCCACCAGGCTCCTCTGTCCATGGGATCCTCCAGGCAAAAATACTGGAGTGGGTTGCCATGCCCTCCTCCAGGGGATCTTCCCAACCCAGGGGTTGAACCAGAGTCTCTTAAGTCTTCTGCACTGGCAGACAAGTTCTTTACCACTAGTGCCACCTGGAAAGCCCTCAGTAGATGCAAAGAAGCATTTGACAAAATACAACATTCTCTTGTAATTAAACAACAACAACAAAAATCTCTCAGCAAATTAAGTATTGAAGAAATGTACCACATATAACAAAGGGCATGTATGATAAGCCCATAACTAACATTGCAATAAATGGTGAAGAGCTGAAAGTTCTTCCTCTAATATCAGCAACAAGACAAGGGTGCCCACTCTCACCACTTCAATTCAAATACAGTACTGGAGTTTCTGCACAGCAATTAGCATGATGAAGAAATAAAACTTATCTGAAGAAGTTAAATTGTCTGTTTGCAGATGACATCATCTTATTTGTGAAAGTAAAAGTGTTAGTTGCTCAGTACTGTCTGACTCTTTGCAACCCCATGGACTGTAGCTCACCAGTTTCCTCTGTTCATGGATTTTCCAGGCAAGAATACTCGTGTGGGTAGCCATTCCCTTCTCCAGGATATCTTCCTGACCCAGGAATTGAACTGGTTTCTCCCACATTGCAGGCAGATTCTTTACTGTCTGAGACACCAGGGAAGACCCAAGAATACTGGAATGTGTAGCTATTCCCTTTTCCAGGGGATCTTCTCCACCTGGGGATTAAACTTGAGTCTCCCACATTGCAGGCAGATTCTTCATTGTCTGAGCAAAAACCCTAAAACCACCATCAAAATACTGTTAGAACTAATAAGAAAATTCAGTATAGTCACAGGATACAAAATCAACATACAAAAATCAGTTGCATTTCTATATATTAATAGTTAAGTATCCAAAAAAGAAATAAAGAAAATAATTCCACTTGCAATAGCATCAAAAAGAATAAAACATTTAGAAATAAATTGAACCAAGGAGGTAAAAAATCTGTACATTAAAACTATAAGACATTGATGAAAGAAACTGAAAGATAACTGGAAAGATATTCATCTTCATTGATTAACCAAATTAATATTTAAATGTCCATACTACTCAAATAAATCACAGATTGATTCACAGAATTCTCCAACAAAAACTTAAATAGCACTTTTCACAGAAATAGACAAATCAATCCTAAAATTTGTATAGTACCATAAAAGATCTTGAATAGTCAAAGCAATCTGGACAAAGAGCTGGAGGCATTACATTTCCAGATTTTAAACTATATTATAAAGCTATAGTAATCTAAATTGTACGGTACTGGCATAGAAGACTTCCCAGGTGGCCCTAGTGGTAAAGAACTCCCCTGCCAATGCAGGAGACATAAGAGAGGTGGGTTCGATCCCTAGATTGGGAAGATACCCTAGAGGAGGGCGTGGCAATCCACTGCAGTATTCTTGCGTGGAGAATCCCCATGGACAGGGCAGCCTAGTTGGCTACAGTCCATAGCGTCACATAGAGTTTGACATGACTGAAGTAACTTAGCATGCAGCACACACTGGCATAAAAACAGCCACACAGATCAGTAGACCAGAATAGATAGCCCAGAAATGAACCCAAACAAATATGATCTGCTCATTTTTGACACAAACACCACTACCACCAACAAAAAAAAATTCACTAACACAAACAAAAAAACAACTGAGGGCTTGAGAAGAGAGAGGATCCAGAAGATGAGTGAGAAAAGAGGCGATTCTATTCACAATGCGACCCCACTCACCCATAACTCCCAGCACAAATTGAGAAATTCTTTATCCTTATGCTGAAGCTGAAACTCCAATACTTTGGCCACCTGATGCTAAGAATTGACTCACTGGAAAAGACCCTGATGCTAGGAAAGACCCAAGGCAGGAGGAGAAGGGGACAACAGAGGATGAGATGATTGGATGGCGCCACCGACTCAATGGACGTGAGTTTGAGCAAGCTCCAGGAGTTGGTGAGGGACAGGGAGGCCTGGCGTGCTGCAGTCCATGGGATCCCAGAGTCACACACGACTGAGTGACTGAGCTGAATTTTATCTTTAAACTTACTTTCTGGCAGCATCCATCTCTGCCTCATGCTAAGTATTTTGATTCAAGGCCAGGGATCAGCTTGCCACTGTTGTTGGGCAGAAAGGCAAAGAGAAAGTATTTCTGAGGAAAAGAGGAAACTTAACACTTTTATTTATCTTTAAATTCAAGATCATAAAGATTTGTGCCTTCCTTGTGTTAGGAGAAAATCTGCTCTTACTGTGCTAACTGTTAAGACTCTGTATAAAATTGTCCAGTATGTTTGCCTTTTATGCTAAGAAACAAGCCATTTTCATTTTGGAACTTATTAATGAATTCTGAAAGGTGTTTGAACTCGTATACACAATTTTAAAGCCACATAATTTGGATTGCTGATGTATAAAAGAATCAAAGAAAAGAAAATTATCTCGAACTGAAAGCTTAACTACTATGTTTCAAACTGGGTGTAGTTTTTAATCAGAAACTCTAATGGATCTTTGACAATAATGTTAGGAATAAAGATGCTTTAACACAGGAGGGTATCTACTAAATGAAAGAGAACACAGTTAATTACATGCTAATTGCTTTATATACAGTACCTGAAACATGGTATTAGTCATTTTGGTTGATGACAGATGGGTCATAATGCTTTTGCTCACTTTAGCAGTGCAATTGCCAAGCAGGATTCAATTAATTTCTACATTTCCATATGAATGTTCTCATTTATAGCATTTAATAAACTTTTCCTTTTATCTGATTTTATATGTTGTTTACCTGCTGCAAATAATACATTGGGAAGAGACAATCAACTGAAAATAAATGGTAAAAAAAAATAGTCTGCAAAATATAATTTTCTACTCAAGTGGACAGATAAATGGAGATTAGCTCTGATCTATTCTACTTAGATTTCAGTATCCCAAGATGAAGCCAATTAAAGTGGGTGGCTCACATTGTTTCATCTTAATTCTCCCTCTTTTGGTAAATTCCACAACCCTAATTCATCAATAGCAAATTTTTAATGAGTTATTTCTTGGAAGGTACAGATTAGTGTCCTATGGCAGGCTCTCAATGTATCATTCTCTGGTATTATTCTCTTGCAAAGACAAGAAACAGTAAGAATTATGACCAGCCTGAATAAATAATAAATGCCAAAAAGCAAAAAGTGACTGCTACAGTTCACAATCTTTCACAAACATTATTTCTCAAAACTAAACTGTGAGGCAAATAAAGAAAAGACCATTAACTTTATGTTATCACTGGACCACTAAAGCTCAGAAAAGTGGTAACTGGACTTGTCCAAAGTCACACAACCACAAGTGAATGAAAATAAAATCAGAGCACACAGCTTTTGGCTATTGCTTCAGGATATTTTCCTTACACACCATTTAATCTTAATTAATTTTTAAATTGCATTTTATAGCAAAAAATAATTTGACAAAAAGGAAAAAGGGATGAGCTAATATTTGTTGCAGTAGGCACTATTCCATGCTGGTTACAGGAATATCTCCATTGAAAAAAATTTTAAATCACATCCTTATGAGATACACATTTAGAAAGCACATTTAAAATTAGATCAGACAACTCATTTCCCTTTTAATTCTATATTTTTATATGTCAAATCTATTAGAGAAACTTTAGAAACCCTTTTCCTTTGTTTACTAATTTTCAAAATAATGAGTTGATTCCTTTGCATCTTCCAGAGGCTACTAATATATTTTCTTGCTGTTCCTTTTTTTAAAAATATGAACTCATAGATTTAAATTTTACTTAGGTGCCTTAATTAATTGTAGTTATTATCTGTACTACTGATTCTCAGTGAGACCCAAATGGGCACTATAGTTGTCCATTGTTTGTATTAGTCCAATAGGATATGTCTATATGTTTATCTATAGCATTTATCTATCTAACTACAGAGATTTATTATAAGAAATTGGCTTACACAATTATGGAACCTGAAAAGTCCTATGATCTGCTGCCTGTAAGCTGGAGGTCCAAGAAAGATGATGGTGTAATTTAGTCCAAGTCCACAGGCCTAAGGACCAGGGGAGCTGATGGTATAAATCCAGCTGTGAGAGCAGAAGATGAGATGAGATATTTCAGCCCAAGAAGTGAGACAGAAAAAAAAGGGACAAATTCCTCCTTCCTCTGTCTTTTGCCTTGTGGCTGTTGTTCAGTCCCTAAGTAATGTCCAGCTCTTTGTGACCCCATGAACTGCAGCTCTCCAGGCTTTCCTGTCCTTCACTATCTCCCGGAGTTTGCTCAAACTCATGTCCATTGAGTCAGTGATGCCATCCAATCATCTCATCCTCTGTTGCCCCCTTCTCCTCCTGCCCTCAATATTTCCCAGCATCAGAGTCTTTTCCAGTGAGTCAGTTCTTTGCATCAAGTGGCCAAAGTACTGTAGCTTCAGCTTCAGCATCAGTTCTTCCAGTGAATATTCAGGGTTGGTTTCCTTTAGGATTGAGTGGTTTGATCTCCTTGCAGGCCAAGGGGCTCTTAAGAGTCCTCCAACACAATTTGAAAGTATCAGTTCTTCGGAGTTCAGCCTTCTTTATGGCCCTCCCCTCTTTATGGCTCTCATCTCTGCACAGTCCTTTGCCTTATGATTACTTAACATACTTATGGTTCCAAAGTCAAATCAACAAAAGAATGTATACTTAATGAAGTCCAACTAATATCTTATTAACTAAGCATTTTTTAAATTGTAAGCATATAATGTAAGATGACAGATGATACACATGTAGAGATAATGCTTGTGTGTCTTATATAAGCAACAGCGTAGTATACACACACTTCTCCAAATTGTTTTATTCACTTAATAATATCTTTAGTGGTATATAGAGAGATTCCTCACTCCCATTTATAGTGCATGCATGTATCATAGCTTATTCATACTGATTGAAAGGAGTGTGTCAAGATTTCCTTGCTCGGTTGTGCTAGTAAATAGACACATGTAACAATCCTATTTTAAGAAGGCCATGGTGACCAAGAATTCATATCCATAAAGGATAATGATCTAAGTCATATTAATATTAGCAGGTAAGCCACTAAAAGCATATTCTGATATGTTATAATGCCCTTCATGGGTCAGCTTCTTCATCTTTACTACCATGAAAATCATTCTCTGAGTCCAATATTCTTTTATACTAATATGTCTGAGAGAAGCCACACTTTTGATTGTTTAGCTTTTGGAGGAAATACAAATTTTCCTTTGACTTCTAGCAACCATGCACTGGTAGATAGAACATTTCCCTTCATCTATATTTTTTCATCTCCTTTTACATTCTTTGCCTATTTTTGTTGTTATGTATTTCTGGCAGTTAAGTTTGGTCTCAAGATCACTGATGCAGTTTAGGGAATGGTGGTATTGCCCTCTTTAATTTTTGTTAATCTCCCTTTTTTTTCATCTTCCTCACTCTTTTCATCTTCCTTATTCTTTTCAACTTCCTCATTCTTCAGTTCAGTTCAGTCAGTCATGTCTGACACTTTGCAACCCCTTGTCCATCACCAACTCCTGGAACTTACTCAAATTCATGTCCATTGAGCCGGTGATGCCCTCCAACCATCTCATCCTCCCTTGTCCCCTGCTTCTCCTGCCCTCAATTTATCCCAGCACCAGAGCCTTTTCAAATGAGTTGGCTCTTCACATTAGGTGGCCAAAGTATTGGAGTTTCAGCTTCAGCTTAAGCCCTTCCAGTGAATATTCAGAACTGATTGCCTATAGGAAGGACTGGTTGAACCTCCTTGAAGTCCAAGGGACTCTTAAGAATCTTATCCAACACCACAGTTCAAAAGCATCAGTTCTTCAGTGCTCAGCTTTCTTTATAGTCCAACTCTCACATCCATACATGACTACTGGAAAAACTATAGCTTTGACTAGATGGACCTTTGTTGGCGAAGTAATGTCTATGCTTTTTAATATGCTGTCTAGGTTGGTCATACTTTTCTTCCAAGGAGCAAGTATCTTTTAATTTCATGGCCGTAGTCACCATCTGTAGTGATTTTGGAGCCCCCCAAAATAAAGTCAGTCACTGTTTCCATTGTTTCCCCATCTATTTTCTGTGAAGTGATGGGACCAGATGCCATGATCTTAGTTTTCTGAATGTTCTATTTATATTGCATCCTTTGCATCTTGGTTCTGGATCTTTTGGGGCCAGTTATTTAACCATTTCCAGTAACAGTATCTGCACTGGAAATAAAAGGTTGAGAACTATGTTATAGGCTCATGGGCAGGATTAGAAATTGTAAAAAGGAAAGTGCCAGAGCAATGCTAAACATACTTGACTTTCAATATACATTACCTTCATCTTCAGTCTTATAGTGAATTTAGTGACTGAAGATGAAGGTAATGTATATTGAAAGTCAAGTTTGTTTAGCATTGCTCTGGCACTTTCCTTTTTACAATGTCTAATCCTGCCCATGAGCCTA
>NW_011495084.1:11829357-11832132 GCF_000754665.1 Bison bison bison | reverse complement strand
ATATAATTTTTTTTTTACAAATGTAAATTCTAAGATAATAGAAATTCAGTGGATCAGGTCACACCATTCTAGTTTTAATGTTCTGTTTCTGTGTTTTATATTTGAAATAAGAAATGAGAGGGGAATAGATTTTTACTAATGATTTTATTACTATCATTAATAACAAATTTAAATTTATTTAGCACCTAAAATGACACATTGCCAAGTACTTTAACTATATATATCTAAATTATTACATTTAATAATAAAAACTAAATGTGCATGGTGCTTTACAAATTACTTTTGTTTAACTTGTCTCATTTATTCTTTAATTCTTAAAATAGTGTATGAGGACATTACATAAACCACTTGGCATAAAGTCTCTATTTTATCAAAATGATAAAACTGTATCTCAGAAATACAGCTAGTAAAAGGCAGATCTTAGATTTTAATCTAAGTATTTTGGCTCTGAATCTTATTCTCTTTCCATTCCACTTTGAAATTTTGAACTGTGCTAGATACTCTTCAAGCCCTTTGTATCTGCAGAGGCAATTATTTTCCCCACACTATCTCTATTTTTTTTTGCTGTGGCTGCCAAAATGCTTTTTATTTTTTTATTTTTTCCCATTACTTTCCTATCTCTATTTTTACACTGCCACCCTCAGCCTGAAGCATGGAGGGAATCACTGAGGCCTGTTCCAGGAATCCAGTTCAGTTTTGCCCCCTCTCCAGTGTCCCGCCCTCTATTCCACTGGTTTACAAACCCTCTAAGCCTCTTGCCTTGAGGTCACTTAAGAGCACTTCCTTTGTGTTTCTATCATAGTTTAACAAGTGTTCCCATATTTGCACTTGGCTTTGGTATGTCTGCTTTATCTCCAAAGACCTGCCCTAACACTTTTGACTTGTTCTGATTTTCTCTAAGACTTCTCCTGAGACTTCAAAAATTTAATAATGCATTCCTGATGATGCAAATGACCAAAATTGGTATTCACTATCGCATCCAGCTGGGCAAGGGCAGACAGAAAAATTTATAGGACCTAGGGGGAAAGCAACGCTGGAAAAACAGAATTAACCAAGTGGAGGTTGATACTCAAAAGGCAAAGTTTTACATCTTGATATACTTCACTCAGTTTATATCATTAAGAAAGTGAGAGAATATTCAATAGTTGAGTTTTCCAATAAGCCACAGGAGAAGACTCAGGACTTACAAAGCAGTTTACAAAGCTCAATTCCTAATTTGAGATCTACCAGTCGTAATAACAATGAAGCTTGAAAATAACTGCAGTTTGGAATGGTCCTGTCACCATACTCCCTGTTCATTATTGCCAAGTTTTTCTAAGTATGGTCTGTAGGACTAGACTCTATAGAGCCATTCTGAATTCTAATGTTTTCTTGGATTGCAGCTACTTCCTCCTTTGACAGTGTTGCCAGTATTCCTCAACAGAGTACACAATAGTTAGGCAATGAAAATTTTCACCATCAGAGTGTGCCCCCACCATGCACATATCTCTAATATTTAAAGATTACTTATGATTAGGATTTCAAAACTTTGACATGAAAGAATTGGCAAAACAATATCTAAAACCCAGAGGTAATAAACCAAAAATTCAGAACAGTTTTAAGGATTTACTAGCCTGAAAATATGACATTACTTCACTTGTGGCTAATACCAAGAACAAAATCGTGGGAATTGAAAAAATATACAAGCAAAATTATCTATTTTGCTTGTGCTAATTTCAAAATAAAGTCAAGTGGTGGAACTTAAAGCTGACATATAAAGTCATAATTAATCTTATTGTATTCTAAGTTTTTTATTTAGCAAAAACATTTTGTCTGAGCTTCAATCCCTTTTGCAGAATCTGAATAAATCTCTCCTAATTTCCAAGGATGGGGAGATAATTAAATAAAATAATGTGAACATCTCTAGAAAAATGTATAGATGTGAGAGTTGAAATACAAAGAAGGCTGAGTGCCAAAGAACTGATGCTTTTGAAATATGGTGCTGAGGAAGACTTCAGAGTTACTTAGACAGCAAGGAGATCAAATCAGTAAACCTTAAAAGAAATCAACCCTGAATAGTCATTGGAAGGACTGATGCTGAAGCTCTAATACTTTTGGCCAGCTGATTCAAAGAGCTGACTCATTAGGAAAGGCTCTGATGCTGGGAAAGATCAAGGGTAGAAGAAGAAGGGGGTGACAGAGAATGAGATGGTTGGATGGCATCACTGACTCAATGGACATGAGTCTGAGAAAACTCCGGAGATAGAGAAAGACAAAGAAGTGTGGTGTGCTGTAGTACATGGGGTCGCAAAGAGTTGGACGTGACTTAGTAACTGAACAGCAGCAAAGTGAATAAGAAATAGACAACAGTAATAGAAAAGGAAAGATATACCCATCTGAATGCAGATCTCCAAAGAATAGCAAGGAGAGATAAGAATCCTTCCTAAGAGAACAACGCAAAGACATAGAGAAAAACAATAGAATGGGAAAGACTAGAGATCTCTTCAAGAAAATTAGAGATAACAAGGAAATATATCATGCAAAGATGGGCACAATAAAGGTTAGAAACAGTATAGACCTAACAGAAGCAGAAGATATTAAGAAGAGGTGGCAAGAATACACAGAACTATACAAAAAATATCTTCATGACCCAGATAATCACAATGGTGTGATCACTCACCTAAAGCCAGACATCTTGGAGTACAAAGTCAAGTGGGCCTTAGGAAGCATCACTATGAACAAAGGTAGTGGAGGTGATGGAATTCCAGTTGAGCTATTTCAAATCCTGAAAGATGA
>NW_011495084.1:11800890-11829257 GCF_000754665.1 Bison bison bison | reverse complement strand
TTCCAGTTGAGCTATTTCAAATCCTGAAAGATGATGCTGTGAAAGTGCTGCACTCAATATCCCAGCAAATTTGGAAAACTCAGCAGTGGCCCCAGGACTGGAAAAGGTCAGTTTTCATTCCAATCCCAAAGAAAGCAATGCCAAAGAATGTTCAAAATATGGCACAATTGCAGTCATCTCACATGCTAGCAAAGTAATGCTCAAAGTTCTCTATGCCAGGCTTCAATAGTATAGGAACCGAGAACTCCCAGATGTATAAGCTTGATTTAGAAAAGGCAGAGGAACCAGATATTAAATTGCCAACATCCATTGGATCATAGAAAAAGCAAGAGAGTTCCAGAAAAACATCTACTCTCCTTCATTGACTGCACTAAAGCCTTTTACTGTGTGAATCACAACAAACTATGAAACATTCTGAAAGAGATGGGAATACCAGACCAACTTACCTGCCTCCTGAAAAACCTGTATGCAGGTCAAGAAGCAACAGGTAGAACTGGACATAGAACAAGGGACTGGTTCCATATTGGGAAAGGAGTATGTCAAGGCTATATATTGTCACCCTGCTTATTTAACTTATATATAGACGACATAATGTGAAATGCCAGATTGGATGAAGCATAAGCTGGAATCAAGATTGCTGGGAGAAATATCAATAACCTCAGATATGCAGATGACATATCTGATATGTAGACCACCCTCATGGCAGAAAGTGAAAAGAAACTAAAGAGCCTCTTGATGAACGTCAAAGAGGAGAGTTAAAATGGCTTAAAATTTATCATTCAGAAAACTAAGATCGTGGCATTTGGTCCCATCACTTCATGGAAAATAGATGGAAAAACAATGGAAACAGTGACAGACTTTATTTTCTTGTGCTCCAAAAATCACTGCAGATGGTGACTGCAGCCATAAAATTAAAAGATGCTTGTTCCTTGGAAGAAAAACTATGACAAACCTAGACAACATATTAAAATCAGAGATATTACTTTATGACAAAGGTCTGTATAGTCGAAGCTATGGTTTTTCCAGTAGTCCTGTATGGATGTGAGAGTTGGACCATAAAGAAGACTGAACACCAAAAAATTGTTATTTTTGAACTGTGGTGTTGGAGAAGACTCTTGAGAGTCCTTTGGACTGCAAGGAGATCAAAGCAGTCAATCATAATGGTAATCAATCTTGCACATTCATTGGAAGGACTGATGCTGAAGCTGAAGCTCCAGTACTTTGGCCACCTAATGCGAAGAGTCAACTCATTAGAAAAGACCTTGATGTTGCAAAAGATTGAAAGCAGGAGGAGAAAGAGACAACAGAGCATGAGATGGTTGGATGGCATCACTGACTCAATGGACATGAGTTTGAGTAAGCTCCAGGAGATGGTGAAGGACAGGGAAGCCTGGTGTGGTGCAGTCCATGGTGTTGCGAAGAGCTGGACACAACTGAGCGACTAAACAGTGAAAACAAACAATAATGGTTTGGTTTAAGTAATGTTTGCAATAATATCACATGTGCAATGTATTATAGCTATGTATTCAAGCAAATCTGGCATAAGTCCTTCTTTTTTATTCTCTCTCTTAACTCCCATGCCTTTTGTATATGTCTTACAGCGTTTACTGTTCCTTGCCTTATATTATTTATGTAACAAATACATCTTGTTTAAGATGTTGAAAGGGAAAAAAATAAAGTATTACTGAATGTCTGTATGCATTTGCTGGGCTGTCATAACAGAGTACCAGATATTGGGTGGCTTAAGCAATAGAAACTTCATGTCTCCCAGTTCTGGAGGCTAAAAGTCTGAGGGAGAAAGGTGTGTGTAGGATTGGTTCTTTCTGACGGCTCTGAGGAAGGATCTGTTCCAGGTCTCTCTCCTTGGCTTATGAAGACTGTCTTCTCTCTATGTCTTCACAGCATCTTCCCTTTGTCTGCGTTCCTGTCCAAATTTCTCCATCTTATAAGGATAACAGTCATACTGGATTAGGGTGACTGTAATGACTTCACTTTAACTTATATACCTGTGTAAAGAATATATCTTCAAATAAGATAAAATTCTGAGGTACTGAGTGTTAGGGATTCAACATGTGAATGGGGGGGCGTGGTGCATAATTCAACTCATAACTGTTCTCTCACTGGAAGCTGGATATTCTCTATAGAAATCTTCTGGGGTTATTTGACTCGACAGGGGCCTGCATCCTTCATTGTCTTTGATAATTTACAACTTGAGACAGACATTAACTTGCTGTCTGATAGTGCCACAAATGGTTCCTGTTCATAAAAATGGAGTAAGTTTGGTCTTCTGAAGATGAAACTGATTTACACCTTCATATAAAGAGACCCATGTGTCTATGTGCTAAGATGCTTCAGCTGTGTCCAATTCTTTATGACCTCATGGACTGTCCATGGGATTCTCCAGGCAAGAACACTGGAGTGAGTTGCCATGCCCTCCTCCAGGGGATCTTTCCAACCCAGGGATTGAACCCATGTTTCTGATGTCTCCTGCATTGGCAGATGTGTTCTTTACCCCTAGCATCACCTGGGAAGGCTAGGTGAACTGCAGCACACTAGGCTTCCCTGTCCTTCACCATATCCAAGAGTTTGCTCAAACCCATGTCCATTGACTCAGTGATGCCACCCAACCATCCTATCCTCTGTTGTCCCCTTCTCCTCTTGCCCTCAATCTTTCCTAGAATCAGGGTCTTTTCCAAAGAGTCAGCTCTTCACATCAGATGACCAAAGTATTGGAGCTTCAGCTTCAGCATCAGTCCTTCCAATGAATATTCAGGACTGATTTCTTTTAAGATTCACTGGTTTGATCTCTGTGCTGCCCAAGTAACTCTCAAGAGTCTTTTCTAGCACCTCAATTGGATTTGGTGCTCAGTCTTCTTATGGTCCAACTCTCACATCTGTACATGACTACTGGAATAACCACAGCCTTGACAACATGGACCTTTGTCAGCAAGTGATGTCTCTTCTCTTTAACATGTGTCCAGGTTTGTCATGCCTTTTCTTCCAAGGAGAATGTGTCTTTTAATGCTGTGGCTGCAGTCACCATCCACAGTAATTTTGGAGCCCAAGAAAAGAAAATCTGTCACTTTTCCCATTTTCCCCCATCTATTTCCAAAAGAAATATATCATTAACATTTAATTATTCAAGTAGACTGTAAACACCTGAGAACAGTAACTAGGGGGTGTCAGAAAACTACTGAACCAGCATTCAGGTAATATAATCCTCACACTGTCCTGCACTGTATTAGATTTAGGTGCAAAGAGCCAGGTATCTTATCACCTCAGTCTTTACATAAGTACAGGGGAAGGATCCAACTCTGTGATCATTATGATCCTACCATTTTGGGATATTCATTACAGTACATGAAACACTTAGCCTGCTAAAGGCTTTTACTGTAACGATCATTCATCCCAAGTTTTGGTTCGTAAATAGCCTTTTGTACGGTTCGTCTAGTCAAGGCTATGGTTTTTCCTGTGGTCATGTATGGATGTGAGAGTTGGACTGTGAAGAAGGCTGGGCACCAAAGAACTGATGCTTTTGAACTGTGGTGTTGGAGAAGACTCTTGAGAGTCCCTTGGACTGCAAGGAGATCCAACCAGTCCATTCTGAAGGAGATCAGCCCTGGGATTTCTTTGGAAGGAATGATGCTAAAGCTGAAACTCCAGTACTTTGGCCACCTCATGCGAAGAGTTGACTCATTGGAAAAGACTCTGATGCTGGGAGGGATTGGGGGCAGGAGGAGAAGGGGACGACAGAGGATGAGATGGCTGGATGGCGTCACTGACTCGATGGACGTGAGTCTGGGTGAACTCCGGGAGTTGTTGATGGACAGGGAGGCCTGGTGTGCTGCGATTCATGGGGTCACAAAGAGTCGGACACGACTGAGCTACTGAACTGAACTGAACAGGAGGAAACCTAGAGATAATTCAAAGTATGGTCATGGATTTAGGTACTTGTCCAAAGTGAAATAGCCTATTTTCCTAGCCCTTTATATATGTATGCTCCAGACCACACTCCTTAGCTGCTAATGCCATACATGTTCAACAGACAGGGTTAAAGTAGCCTAAGGATTAGGCTGGGAGATGCATGTTACAGCCTTGTACCTGAGGCTTAATTCTGCTCTCTCTGGCACTGAGGAAGACAGAGCTGAGACAGCTCCAAAAACAAAGTCTCAAAGCAAGAGCTGGTACTTTCAGATCTCACTACCCAGAAGAGTAGACAATAGTAAATAACATTTACTGTGCACTTACATGTTAAGTTCTTTACATATATTGACTCATACAAGCTTCTCAGAAGACTCTGTGAGGTACACAGTGAGATATTATTTTCACCTTATGTCCTCAGAAACTAAAAAAGAACAAGTCAAGTAACTCCCCCAAGGCCAATCTCCACTCAGCTAACAGAAGAGCCACGGTTCAAACCCAAACAGTCCATCTCCAGAACTTTCCTCCCAGTGATGATGTTTTCATTTTCTAAATTAAGGAGGCCAATTGAATCTTAAATAACTCTACATCTTGACCATCTAGACACACATGCAGTTGCTGTTATGAAATAGTATCTATACCATAAACAGAAAAGTTCAGATGTATTACAAATGTGGACTCTTGTTTCATAGCTCCATTTCAAACTACGCTGTGTGGTCTGACACACCCTCATGGTGTATTACTCTAAGAAGTCAGCACTAGCTCCGCGTGTGGTACATTATATCATATTGTTATATACATTACTATATCTATAGTATATCCCATATATATTAGTTACTAAGAGGTCTAATTCCAAATGCACATTCACCTACACATTCATGCACACATATTCTCTCTCTTTTACACACATACGCATTCACACAAATACACTTATACATGTCCCTGTGCTACGCCTTCTTTAAGGACTTTCAAAGTATACAGGTAGAATATTGAACATTTCCTGATTGTGGTTTTAAATTATTCCTCTGGCTTGGCCAAACACTGAGAAGGTAGGTATCTATTCCTTCTGGGAACTCCCCAGTGTATTAAAAAGAATATTATTAGAGAATTTAAAGTAGAATTTTGCACACCTGCTTGAAATCACTGAATGCTTGATGGGTTTGATACTTTGCTACAATGGCTCACAGAGTTTAGGGAAACATTTACTGACATTTATCAGTTGATTGTAAAGGATGTTACAAGGACACGAAATGAATAGTGTGATAGAGAGGCACAGGGGGCAAGGTCTGGAAGGGTCCTGGATACAGGAGCTTCTCTCTTTGCCATGTAGGGTAGGATGTACCATCTTCCAAGCAGATGAATGTGTTCACCAACACAGACACTCTCAGCACTCCACTGTTTAGAGTTTCTATGGAGGCCTAATGACATAGACATGATTAAATCATTGGCAATTAGTCAATACATCAGTCTCCAGCCTCTTTCCTCTCCCCAGAGGCTGGAGGGTGGAGTTGAAAGTTCCAACCCTCTAACTGTACCTTGTCTTTCTGGTGACCAATCCCAATACTGGACCCCAGGTACCAGCCATCTCATTAGCGTTCAAAAAGACACTCTTGTCAATCCAAAGATTCCTAGGGTCTTAGAAGTTCTGCGCCAGGACCCAGGGGAAAAGACCAGTTATAAATTTCTTACCATGTCACGACTATCACAGCAGGCAAGTAAATTTTGTTATGTAATCAGCTTAGTATATGTGGAGCTAAAAGGGATTTTGTCTATTGTGGAGAACCCACTCATACTCAAGGACTTGTGAACAAAGAATCATTTATTCAAGATTTTGAAGAGAAGAGAGATAAGGAGCACACGTAACACACATTTTACTCAGAAAAAAATTCCTGCACAGTCACCTACCAGATGTAGTGTGTGTCCCGACTCTCCAAGTCTTTCTCTTTCCTTTGCCAAATTGTTTAGGTCTTTCAACTTCTGATTCCAAATTCAGAAACCCTGAATCCACTATATTATACACTGTGGGAGAATTGTTGCTGATGGTAATAAATATAAAGATTCTGTTTGCTCTTAGCAAACAAAAGATGGGCTTTCCTGGTGGCTCAGCGACAAAGAATTCGACTGCAATGCAGGAGATGTGGGTTCAATCCCTGGGTCAGAATAATACTCTGGGGAAAAAAATGGCAACTCCCTCTAATATTCTTGCCTGGGAAATTCCATGGACAGGGAAGCTTAGCAGACTATAGTCTATGGGGTTGTAAAAGAGGGCTACTGTCCATGGGGTCACAAAAGAGGCATAACAACAAACAAAAGATAATCCATTTGTTACTATTCAAAACTTCCTAAAGGTGACATGAATAACTATACATTTTAAGATTATGTTATCTATATATCAAATACATAAGAAGGATGAATAATCTTGTAAGAGGCAGACTGCTGAACAGGAACTAAAAATGCAAATGTATAGGGAAACAAGAACTTGCTTTGTATAAAATTTTCAGCATATTTTGGGCATCTATATATGCTAAGACTAAACTATCTCATCTCCCAGGAAGATTTCTTATTCTCCAGTCAATACTCTACAAACTCCTTAATTCTAGAGAATATATCTCCAAAGATCTGGCAGAATCAAAATTTCAAAAATGTGGACCCCCATGATTTTTAAGATTAAAAAAGATATCTTGTAGAAAGTGAACACTCAATAAATGCTAATTATGATTATCATTCTTGCAGTTCGGTCTACTTTCCTTCATGCACAGAGGATGTGGGGGCAGGACCAGGAGGGTAAGAGGAAAGGTTATTAAATCTCTCTCTGTAGGATAATCTCCAGTCTTAGACATGTGACTGATTTTACTTCCTACTATGAAGGACAACCCAAGGAGAAGTTGCCTAATCTAGCCAAAACTCAGGGTAGACTGAGGTTAGCAGTGCATCATCTGACCAAATCCCAAAGACAAAAAAAAAAAAAAGTCAGAATGAAACAAGCAACATGTCCAAGAAACAAGTCTAGAAGCCAATTCTATAAATTGGAAGAATTTTAACTGAAAGTAAAGCCAAGCCCAGATGAGAAAATGGACACAAAGCAAGCAAGGCTGTTATGGGAGCCATCATGGAAGGGAAGAGAGAAAGAGAAAATAAATATTAATTCGGGAAACAAACAGTGACTTATCGCTGCTGATTTATATTCTCTACAACTGCAGGTAGGGGCTTCTGCATGGTAAAGATAGAAATGGGTAATAGTCAACAGTTAATAACTTTCAAATTCAGTCTCACAGTCTAGAGTAAACATGAAATCTGTTCGTTAAACTGATAAGTATTTAGTAACTGTGATCCATCTCAGTCAAAACCTAGCTGCATGGGTAGGATGGTGGGGAGTGCGTAATTGGATTAGGAGAACAAAATTATGTTGTTTAGTTTGGCAATTTAGACCTTCAATAATTAAACCAAACCTCATCTCTTGTCAAACAGGTAAAGTGAAAGTGAAAGTCACTCAGTCACGTCCGACTGTTTGTGACCCCAGAGACCATATAGTCCATAGAATTCTCCAGGCTAGAATACTGGAGTGGGTAGCCAGGGGATCATCCCAACCCAGGGACTGAACCCAGGTCTCCTGCAATGCAGACAGATTCTTTACCAGCTGAGCCACAAGGGAAGCCCCAAACAGGTAAAAGAAACACCACTTTCTGGTGATAGTTCCCATTTGAATTGACATATAAATATGATGTGAACCTAAGTTCTCATGGGTACCTTGTCAGGTATTCTCAGATATTTAATCTACTTCCACAGTGGCTAAATAGATGAAATAATATTGATGTCTGTTTTTCTGTCAACTTTCCATCACTCCTAAATGTGCTAAATAAATGTACTGTGGAAGAAAAAAAAAAAGGAAAAACAAAAACTAGCTGCTTTCCTTCTTTCTGCCTCAAAGTAACCATATTTGCATACTTTTTTTTGATCCTGAGATTTAATCCTGGTGATCTCTCCATTGTCTGGTGTTCTTCTAGAGTGAGTCCAGCAGCTTGCCCATAAATAAATACCCAGTAGGTTCATTACTGGGTCTCTTGCTGGCACCAATGGTAAAGAATCTGCCTGCTATGCAGCAGACCTGGGTTTAATCCCTGGATCAGGAAGATCCCCTGGAGAAGTAAATGGCAACACACTTCAGTATTCTTGCCTGGAGAATTCCATGGACAGAGGAGCCTGATGGGCTACAGTCCATGGGGTCACAAACAGTCAGACACGACTGAGCGACTAACACACACACATGTTCATTATCATAGATAAAGATCTCTGAAGCTTATTATTTAAAATAACATCCAAGTATGACCAAAGCTGTATTTGCTCTCCTTTACAGCATCAGAAATGTTAATGATTGCCTGAAATACACCCAACTAAAGTGGCATTCATAGCAATGCTGCCTTGCCACCCATATTATTCCAAGGTTTGAGGCACGATCAGATCTCCTGTTTAGTTCTCTTCCTCAGCGGATAGATAGAACTCCTAGGCTAGTCATTTCCTCTAATTTCTGACCTGTGGCTGGGTTGTCTCTTTAAATATTTCCTTCATGGAGCTGAAACTCAAAGTTCTGGTTCTGGATGAAGCTCTGAGTGCTGGACTAGGCAATCAGACTGATTTAGAATTCTCCAACCACACAGGATAAGGACAAGGAAAACTCAATACACTGCCCACAGATAAAACAGGAAATGTAAGGCAAGGACATGATGCCTCCAAATGCTCAATGTGGTAACTGGGAGGAGATGAAAAATTCACGTGAGCATCCAGGTTTAGAATGTAGCTTTGGAGTGCTGGACCTCACAATTTTTCTGAATCTGGAAAAACGAGGCTTGAGTTCTCATCTATGATTTGAAAAGGCACGGTTAAAAGCATCAGATAAATTTGAGCAAATGTGGTTGATTGGGTAACAATCCAGTTAAGACCACCCAAAAGTAAATTTTTGCGCTAGAGAAGCTCCAGCCAAGATTCTTCATATAATAATTGTTACCAGACAGAGTTGTATTACACATAATAATCAGAGCAGCACCCTTTCACAAATGATTTCTAAAAATTGTACACATGCTATGAGAAAAAAACAATAAATAGTGCCCATATTTTAAAGTGAGGTTTCAAGTTATTCAAAGATCAATGATAAAAAAAAAAAGACAATTTGGAAACTTTTGTTCTTATTTTATGTTTTTGGTTACATGGTGGGATCTTAGTTCCCCATCTAGGGACTGAACCTATGTCCTCTGCAGGGGGACAGAGGCTTAATGACTGGACTGCCAGGGAAGTCCACAGAAACTTCTCTCTTTAAAACTGTCCTTAGTCCAAAGACTGTTCTCTTTGTCTGTGTCTCGATTCCTGCCCTGCAAATAGGCTCATCCATACCATTTTCCTAGATTACATATATATGTTAATATGTGATATGAGTTTTTCGCCAACTTACTTCACTCTGGATAGTAGGCTCTAGATTCATTCACCTCACTAGAACTAACTCAGGGAAGGAGAGGGTGGGATGAATGAAGAAAGTAGTACTGAAACATACCCATCACCATATCACCATATGTAAAATAGATAGCTAATGGGAACTTGCTGTGCAACACAGGGAGCTCAACGTGGCACTGTGACACCGGGAGGGGTGGGGTCAGGCAGTGGGAGGTTTAGGTAGGAGGGGACACAGGTATACCTATGACTGGCTCACGCTGTTGTGTGGCAGAAGACAACAAAATACGGTAAAGCAGTTATGTTCCAATTTAAAAATTTTTTGAAAAACTGTCCTTTCCTGTCACTGAATTTTGTTATTCTATATGCTAAAAAACCAATATGCATAAATCACACCATTTACATCACATGCACATACACACATACATTTTGGAAGACTTTTTCAGTGGAACTTAAAGATAGGCACCCCAGGTCTCCATTTATGGAGATAACTCAAAAGGCTAAATTCTCTGTTTCTTGATAAACCAGGATCCAACTCATGTTTTTGATTTACACAGATAGATGCTACCATTGCTTTTCCAAGTGCTGAATTCAGGGGAAAACCCACACCCTTTTAATCCATCGTAGTTAAATTCATTAAAAAGCATAGAAGCAAACTTCATTAGCTCACATTTTCCACCTACTCATAAAAATCACCAGTTATTCTTTTGCTTTTTAATTCAACTGTGCTTGAAAACTCCAGTTCAAATTATCCTACACAGTTGGGTAGGTCATGGTTACCAATTTGCATATAGATAACTTCGTTTAAAAATGGGCTTGATGCAGCCTATGAAACAGCAAAGTAGGGAACAGGGTACTGTCCAGATTAATTTTCCTGAAGGGCTTAGGGAATTATACCTGCAACAATAACTCATGCAGGCAACAAGAAGCTTTGGGTAAAAATGGCTATATTTTTTGAGTAAACAAATTATATATATATTACAGTTATAAAAATGTCTTAGCACATATGTTCAAAATTCTTAGTCATAAAATCCAACTGAAAAAGTCCTTTACTATTTACCAAGCAGCATTTGCATGTTATTCTCACAAAGGAGAAAAAAGATCCTAAATGTTCTGTGTTTTGTCTTTGCTGTGAGACACAAAAGACAGGTAAAACCTATACTTCTGATTTTAGATTATTTTACAATGAATGCTGGATTAATATGTTATTTAAGAAAAATCCTGACCTGAAGAATGCTACTTATTTTGTCTGGCCATCCTGGAAAACAGTACTTTACCAGCAGTTTTCATTTTCACCTGGCTCAGATATTCATCCAAATACTCCTTGATATGCTCTGAGTTTTTACTTGTTTATTATTTTTAAAAAGCAGATTTATTTACATATCATATAATTCACTCACTCTAAATGTTCTATTCAATGATTTGTGGTAAGGTTACAGAGTTGTGCAATCATTGCTGCTGCTGCTGCTGCTGCTGCTTCTGCTAAGTCGCTTCAGTTGTGTCCGACTCTGTGTGACCCCATAGACGGCAGCCCACCAGGCTCCCGTCCCTGGGATTCTCCAGGCAAGAACATTGGAGTGGGTTGCCATTTCCTTCTCCAATGCATGAAAGTGAAAAGTGAAAGTGAGTCACTCAGTCCTGTCTGACATTACCACCATCTAATTTTAGAACATTTCCAAGACTCCAAAAATAAACATTGTGTCCATTTGTAGTCACTCCTCATTTTCACATTCAGCCTCAAACAACCACTTATCTTTCTTCTGTTTCTATAAATGTGCTCTTTCTGGATAATTCATATAGATGGAATCATATAACACATGGCATTTTGTATCTGGCTTTTGATGGGTTCTTTGATGGTGACTTTCACGTGACAGTCAAAGCATTAATTGAGAATAATTCACCAGTCCTTTCTGTCCTGTGCTCCATTCATTTAGTGCATATAGATATATGGAAAGTGAAAGTGAAAGTCGCTCGGTCATGTATGAGTTTTTGCAACCCATGTAGAGTCCATGGATAGTCCCACGGATAGTCCACATGTACTGTCCACGGAATTCTCCAGGCCAGAATACTAGAGTGGGTAGCCTTTCCCTTCTTCAGGTAATGCCTGCTGCATTGCAGGCAGATTCTTTACCAACTGAGCTATCAGGAAAGCCCTATACATATATATATATATATATGTATAAAGAGCCAAATGAAGAAAACAACACATTATTAGCCAAAGATTTTCAGTTGGGACATTGGAATAGAATTCATATTGTGTTGTGGACTGTCTCTCCACTCTCACCCCCAGGCGAGAGAGTAGATCCTTTGGACCTTCCAAACTGAGCTGACAAAAGAGAACTCTGGCTCTTTCCTAGGTCCCAGTTTTCTTGAAGACTCCAAAGTGGTAAAGAGGATGCATGACACCACCAGCATCCCTCACAGCATTTAGAGTGCGTAAGCAGTCGTCTAGGTTAGGGGAGCCAGCAGAGCTAGCTCACAACGAAAGCAAGCTTTCGGAACCCAGTTTACAGTCCAGATGCAGATTTCTGACGCAAGACAAAGCCAGCAGATAGAGAAAGAAAGCATTAAAGAAAGAGAAACACCTTATTTCAGCCACATGTTTGTAATCCACAGTCTGGAATGTTAAACCACATTTGGGAAAATTTTTGTGGCATCGCACCTCCCACATTCAGGGCAGAAAGCTATCTCTGCATTAGCCTGTGTGTCACACAGTGGAATCTGACCCTCTCCTATCTTTGAAAAATGTGGACACTTGCAATGGTGGTGCTCCCAGTCTCCACGGCTTATTTGAGGCCCCCTTCTTGTTTTGCTGTCTCCCCGCACAGCAAAACAACATCATTTCAATACTCACCTTTAAGTTTTTCATTTCTGGCTTACAACTTGAACTGACCCTTAACTCCATATAGAAGCCAGACACTCCATAATTAAAACAGGAGAAAAGAGTTTATAGGCTGAATGTCTTAAATTCTATGGCTGCTGTATCTTCTACCACCATTCTCATTAAGATCACATGTTATTATCAGACAGTGTGTGTATATTTTACCATAGACAGTGGCTATTATCATAAAGCTTCCCTTATAAAGTCACTGAGGGGTAATTACCTAAACAAATCCTCTCACATTAGCTGTCTACACATTTCTTGATCCTACTTTGATGTTAGTACTCAATGAGCCTATGCCTTCAGAGACCATTGAGATCTTTGCTATATTTTCCCTCAAAACTTACCTCTTCTTCACTGGTTAGTTCTCTTAAGCTTGCATAATCTTTACTACTCAGTTCAGTTCAGTTGCTCAGCCGTGTCCGACTCTTTGCGACCCCATGAATTGCAGCATGCCAGGCCTCCCTGTCTATCACCAACTCCTAGAGTTCACTCAGACTCACATCCATTGAGTCAGTGATGCCATCCAGCCATCTCATCCTCTGTCATCCCCTTCTCCTCCTGCCCCCAATCCCTCCCAGCATCAGAGTCTTTTCCAATGAGTCAACTCTTCGCATGAGGTGGCCAAAGTACTGGAGTTTCAGCTTTAGCATCATTCCTTCCAAAGAAATCCCAGGGCTGATCTCCTTCAGAATGGACTGGTTGGATCTCCTTGCAGTCCAAGGGACTCTCAACTCTTCTGTTATTCCAAATTTTAACTGCTGTAGGAAAATAGTTAACTTTGCCCTGACTTATAAACAGGATACAGGAGGAATAATGGAAAAACTAGAAGTCTAGATATCAAAGCAAAGTCTGTTCATTATTTCTCTTTTGTTTTTATGACCAGGGTTGGCCCTAGGAAATCCTTGGAGAAATGAAGCTGCTATTCTATACTGTTTCCTAAAAGAGATTCCTAATCTGAGGAGAGAAATTATCTATCTCTCACTGCTCCAGACAAGATCCTAGACAAAGCTTTCTGGACCCTTTTGAAGAGACCTCTTGCTAAACATAATGTTAAACTTCTGTCTGGGGACACAGACAGACACAGCTGTATACCTATCACCTAGTAGCCTGGTCTTCAAAATCAGGGTGCTGTACTTAGTTGCTCAGTCATGTCTGACTCTTTGTGACCCTATGGACTGTAGCCCACCAGGCTCCTCTGTCCATGGGATTCTCCAGGCAAGAATACTGGAGTGGGTTGCCATGCCCTGCTCCAGGAGATCTTACCAACCCAGGGATCAAACCACAGTCTTCTGCACTGCAGGCAGATTCTTTATTAGCTGAGCTACCAGGGAAACCAGGATGCATCAGTTAAAACCAACTTCCCAGCCAATGGGAATCAACCCCACTACAACCAAATGAAGTCTATGCATCCTCCAATGGAATAATTTGTTCCTCAAATAGTAATCCTCATTTTTATTCTAAAAGACACCTACCTTGTGCACCATGTGTTAAAATGAGAGGCACTAATTATTCCTCCCACAAATTCTGGTCAATTGAAATACCACAGAAATATTGCAGAGGGGTAAGTTTACAATATCATCTTTAGACCAAGGTGCAGATATGAAGCAAGGAGAGCTGAAATATGCTCGGGTCTGTTAGACTGAAGCTCCGTTGTCTCACTTCCTTTACAGAAAATAAAAATAAGATAAGCCCTGACATAGCCTAGGAGAGAGGAAACAATACCAAGAAAACAAACAAACAAAAAAAATAGATTTAGGAGGATGCACATGTGAGCCATAATCTTTAACAGAAAAATGAATTTGGATAAATTACCTCTACTGGAAGGAGTAAGTAAGAAAACAGAGAAAAAAAACACTACCTCTCTGTTTTCTCAATAGCCTAGGAGGTTTGTAGGAAATTTTCTTATGTAATGATTAAAATAATATAAGAAGAGAAAAAATAAGATAATTCTTAGATTCTGTGGGATGATAACCTCATGCCACCCACCTTACTTTATGAATAGTTAAGTGTGAAGTTTAAAAAGTGTCCCCTGGCAATTATGAACATGGGCTCTTGAGCTGTACTAGTCAAAGCCTACTTCTGTCACCTACCATCTGAACAGCCTCAGATAAATCATTTAAACACTTTCATTTTTTTCTGTAATAAAAGGTGATGATAGGGTCTACTTTATAGATACTAAGTTCACAAAAAGTATTTAACAAAATGCTTAAATGTCAATTATGATTATTATTATATGTGACAAGCATAAAACTATATAATATTACTAATTAATTTTACATTAAAGAATTAGAATAGCTCTCATCAGTCTCTCTCATCTAGAATAATTATGCCCCCTTTATCATCAACTGTTGCTAATCAGGTCTTATTTTTATTTACTTATAATTGCTAGCCTTTGCATCTTTACTTGGCCCATGTCATTACAAAGAATACTTGCTTCTTCCAAATGCTCTACAAAATATCTTTGCTGAGCTTCCCCAGAAATAGATTTATAGCTCTATTTCTTGGTAAGTTTCTATATTTCTACAATACTATAATACCAAAAGGAATTTTTATAGCCATGATACTTTTGTCAGGAAAAATGATGTGCAGATCAATACTCTTGAGGAGAGGATTCCCAGTTGGGTAGAGTCATGGTTTCCACAATTCTTTCTGCATGCTACTGTCAAAAATAGTTTCTCTAACAACATAAGTTTTGAACTTAACTCTGCCATGCCTGCTACATAATCCAGCAGTTTTCACATACTATCCTTAGGTCAGCTGTCGTAGAATTACCTGGGAGAAGTTTCCAAAATGTTAGATTCCTAGTTCTTACTTCCGAAGATTCGAACAAGGCTGGAGTGAAGAGGAAAAGTGCCTGTGCTCTGTGTATTTAAATTACACTGCAAACATAACTGGAGACAGTGTTTGCCAGACATGTAAAAAAGGCTAATTTGCCTATCATACAAAAAATACAGAAAAGGCTAACAATATGAAAGAAAATGGGTCAAGAAGATGAACAGATGGCACACACATGTGCACATACACAAATGGCCAAAAAATATATGAAGAGATGCTCAACCTTATTCATGATTAAAGAAACACAAGTATAACCAGAAACAAGATGCCGATTTTCACAGTCAAGATGGGCCACTATTACAGTTGGAGATTACTTCAGTAAGTATATGTGTAGTATACCAGGAACTCTCAATTCTCCTTGGTGGGAACTCAAATTAATCCAAAAAACTCTAAAAAACAATTGCAACATCTTATCAAAATTTTAGGGCTTTTTGGTGGCTCAGGCAGTAAAGAATCATCCTGCAATGCAGGAGAGCCACGTCCGATCCCTCGGTAGGGAAGATCCCCTGGAAAGGGGAATGGCAATCCATTCCAGTGTTCTTGCCTGGAGAATTCCATGGACAGAGGAGCCTGGCAGGCAACAGTCCACAGGGTCGCAAAGAGTCAGACACGACTGAGTAACTAACATTTTCACTTTCGTCAAAATTTTAAAAGCACATATCGTTGGAAGCAACAATCTACCTACTCTAATACAACCCCTAAATACATTCAGAATAGTACGGGAAAACAAATATGTAAAGATAAAGATGAATAATAGAATGACCATTGAGTTTTCTATATAAGAGCAAAACAAACACAACACTCATCCCCAGAGAAACAAGAAAAACTAATAGAGACCTGGTTAAATGAACTATGCTTTCATATACTGGCATATGCCAGACCCACTGAAAAGACTGAGGTGGATTTGTGTGTGATAATATCACACCTCCAAATGATTATTAGGAGGAAATAAAGAAAGTACAAAATAGAATGTATAGGCTGATCTTATTTGTGGTGGTGTATATCTCATGGTGCATGTATCTCTAATACTTTGGCCATCCGATGTGAACAGCCAACTCTTTGGAAAAGACCCGGGTGCTGGGAAAGGCTGAAGGCAGAAGGAGAAGAAGGCGACAGAGGATGAGATGTTTGGATGGCATCGTTGATGCAATGGACATGAACTTGAGCAAACTCTGGGAGA
This sequence comes from Bison bison bison, assembly GCF_000754665.1. Classification (NCBI taxonomy): domain Eukaryota; kingdom Metazoa; phylum Chordata; class Mammalia; order Artiodactyla; family Bovidae; genus Bison; species Bison bison. Next base: position 11,812,998 of record NW_011495084.1, on the reverse strand, counting down.
TAGTGAGGAACAGGGAAGCCTGGCGTGCTGCAGTCCATGGGGTCACAAAGAGCTGGACACAACTTGGTGACTGAAAAACAGTATCTCATATACTTCTGTAGCCCTTACGTTTTATACTATGGAAATATTTAATTTGGTTTAGCTTTTAATTTCTCAGAATTTTCTCCTGGTGAATTTGGTCTGTTGTCAGATTTGGAAATAACTATTATACTATCCAAATTGATTAAATACTACATTGCTTCAGTTAACCACACATCTGGTTATGACAGTTATCTCACTGGAGTGCTAAAAGATTAAATAAGATAATAAATGAGAAAATACTTTGAAATTCTAAGAGGCTCTTGATGAAGGTGAAAGAGGAGAGTGAAAAAGCTGGCTTAAAACTCAACATTCAAAAAATTAAGATCATGGCATCTGGTCCCATCACTTCATGGCAAATAGATGGGGGAAGAATGGAAACAATGATAGATTTTATTTTCTTGAACTCCAAAATCACTGCAGATAGTGACTGCAGCCATGAAGTTTAAAGATGCTTGCTCCTTGGAAGAAAAGCTATGACAAACCTCAACAGCATATTGAAAAGTAGAGGCATCACTTTGCCAACAAGCGTCCAAATAGTCAAAGCTGTAGCTTTCCCAGGCTTCCTTGATGGCTCAGTTGGTAAAGAATCTGCCTGCAATGCAGGCAGAGTTCAATCCCAGGGTTGGGGAGATCCCCTAGAGAAGGAAATAGCAACCCACTCCAGTAATTTTGCCTTGGAAATCTCATGGACATAAGAGTCTGGTGGGTTACAGTCTATGGAGTCACAAGAGTCGACACAACTTAGCAACTAAACCACCATGGTTTTTTCCAGTAGTCATGTAGAGATGTGAGAGTTGGACCCAAAAGAAGGCTGGATGCCAAAGAACTGATGCTTTTGAATGGTGGTGCTGGAGAAGACTATTGAGAGTCCCTTGGACAGCAAGATCAAACCAGTCAATCCTAAAGGAAATCAATCCTGAATACTCATTGGAAGAAATGATGCTGAAGCTGAAGCTCCAATACTTTGATCACCTGATGGGAAGAGCCGACTGATTAGAAAAGACCCTGATGCTGAGAAAGATTGAGGGCAAGAGGAGAAGGGAACAACAGGATGAGATGGCTGGATGGCATCACCAACTCAATGGACCTGAGTTTGAGCAAGCTCCAGGAGATAGCAAAGGTCAGGGAAGCCTGGCATGTTACAGTCCATGGGATCACAAAGAGTTGGCCACAGCTTAGCGACTCAACAACAACAAAGCATTGTATAAATTATTTTTATCACATTCAAGATTGGTTTAACATCTTAATCATTAGTATACTGACAAAATTCTACAAATAGAGGACATACAGCTAAATAACACAAATGACATGACCTTGAGATATTTACACTCTAAACGTGTGAAAAAAAAAAGTGGGATACACTATAACCAGCACTAGAAAAGAGGCATGCAAAAATTACTGTGTGAGCATGGTTTGTTGCACAAAAGAAATACTTAACACAAAAATTGTTAAAATTTCCTCAGGCAAATAAAAGAAAAGAGGACATTTACAGGAAAGGAACGATACCAATGAGTATATCATTGCATGAGAACATGACTTACTCAGAAAAATGTGAATAATTCTATGTAGTGGACATATGGAACGTACTATTAATTTTTCATCACATTTTTTATTAAATAAAATACACTTGACAGTACTGGCCACATTCTGATCTTTGTGATAATGCTGGAAACACCTTCATATCCTATTGTGCATGTTGATATGCCTGTGTCCAAGAAGCAAAAGGACTGGTCAAGCCCGCGGTTAGGATGGTGAGTAAATAAGCATTTCCTGAAATTAAAACCTAGCTTCTGAGGTGCTTTTAATTTGTTTTCTATACAAATCTATTAGGGGAAAACCAATGACTATATTTGTTACATGCTTACGCTTATGTCATTGTACAACTAGTCATCTGGACACAATGAGCAGTAGAGAATAATTACCAAAAAACAGACAGAGCATTGTGGGGAAAGACAATGCTAATGGGTGGAATATTTGTGAGTCTAATTATATTTGTAAGTAAAAAAGTATTTTCCATCTCTTTTTTTTGGCCCATTAGAAAACGTTTTGACATTGAAAAAAATGCTCTCATAATGTAATTCATTTTTGCTTGGAACATTTTGTATTTCCAATTCACATAAATGATTATTTCCTTCCTTTCCCTGCTCTCTCCTTCTTTTATTTTGGCATTGTTAGCACTGCTGTTAAATATCTGGTCATGAATATGTGCTTTGTGGCTGGAGTCAACAGGAAAGCTACTTTTCATTTAATAGTGTTATGTATAAACTTTGAAAGCCACTGGAGAATTCTTAATTTTGGCTTACTTTGTCAAAACATCTCAATACTTGAGTGACTCCAGGTTTGCACTTTGGTAAGTCGGATCCAATTTGCAGGTCGAGACTCATGACTATTCCTTTTTTTCTAGACTAGAACAGCCATTCAATGGTTCTTAGGTGAACTGTAATATATTTCCAAAATACATTTCCAAATTTTCATGACAGAAAGTGAAGTGAAGTTGCTCAGTCGTGTCCCACTCTTTGCGACCCCATGGACTGCAGCCTACCAGGAAGGATTCTCCATCCATGGGATTTTCCAGGCAAGAGTACTCTTACTAAAATGTATGAGACATTGTTAACATTACTAATATTGTGTGCCCTCTTTTGACAGGAATATGGTTACATTATATACATTCTATAACAGCAATGCTACATGATGTTTAGTTATGTTGACCAATAAGCTGCTACTGCTTTGAAAATTGAGGCTATTGCCAGTAGGACTAAAGATATTTGGTCTTGACCTTTCATTTTAAAATTTTTAATATTTTTTCATTTATCATTTCCTTCATATTAAAAAAAAATGTTTCTAATTGTTCTCTTTCAGTTAGCTACCTTCCTATACACTGAGAAACAAGAAAATGAACTGAAGTTTAATAAAACTTTTCCAGAAAGTGAACGAATGAAGTTGCTCAGTTGTGTCCGACTCTTTGCAATCCCATGGACTGTAGCTTACCAGGGTCCTCCACCCATGCAATTTTCCAGGCAAGAATACTGGAGTGGGTTGCCATTTCCTTCTCCAGGGGATCTTCCCGACCCAGGGGATTGAACCCAGGTTTTCCAAATTGAAAGCAGATGGTTTACCATCTTAGCTATCTGGGAAGCCCAGAAAGTCTTATTTTGTTATAAAACAAATTCTCTTTTAAGTTATATGTCTCCTCCTCTCTCTCTGATATCACTCTTCAGTAACAAAACTCAAATAATTCTGCGTTAAAATTTTCCCATTTCATACTAATTTGTATTTGAACCAATCTTTATTTGGGATATCAAAGATTTGTATTATTGCTGAAGATACAGTTGATAGTCATTCCAGATTTGCTTTTTTCAGATTTTCCATGAACGTCATGCTTTGTTTTGATGTATAGAATTCTGTATTAGTAAAATGGAGTATGTTTCTCTTCTTTTAGAATATCATCTAAAAGGTTTTAAATATAGGTTTAAAACTAGTGCTACTATTGAGATCTGAGTACTTTTTCTAGAAGGTAATCTACTTTATAGAAGGTGGGATACTAGTTGGTTGGAACTAAATTCTGCTTCTTTGTAAACATACAAATTCCATACTCACTTTCCATCTTTTTTTTTTCTGACCAAGAATAATTTATTTATTTCTCTCCAAAATAACCTGAGAAGGTTTTCCATTGCTGGTATGACGAATTGATGGCATCAGAGATCCAGACTGCCTTCCATTTCTGTTCCTCTGTGACCCCTAGGGGCTTGTTCCAAATTGAACATGGCTTCTGATCTGATCCACATTTCAGTCTGTGAGGGAGAAAATCAAGAGCAGAGGGAGACAAAGCCTTGTAAGAGATAATCTGGAAGTTGCATCAACAACTTGTGCTTAAATCTCATTGTCCAGAGTCGAATCACAGGACTACAGCTAATTGCAAGGGAGGCTTATAAATAGAATCTTTATCTGGTTAGTCATGTAACCAGCTAAAGCTTCAGTTTAAAGAAGAAAAGTGATAAGAAATACTTATCACATCCAGACACTTCACATCCAAAAATATTATCTTTAGTATCCAACAGGTGAAAGTATGCCAGCTGCTTAGAAGATCTCAGGTGATTTTCATGACTCTGTAAAGCACACATTTAATAGATAAGGAATCTGATACTCAAAGAGATTGGATGAAGCTTACACAAAAGTTATACAACCAGAGATCAAATGATACTCTATCTAAATCTAAATAAAACCTGTGATCTTCCAAGAATGATACCCTGCCCCTCAAATAAATGTAGGGGTGGCAATCTGCTTGGTAAATTCCATTGCCCAATATCCATTTCTAGTATATTGTGATATTAAAGAATTAAAAGTAGAATAGAAAAAATGTGATTCTTTTACCACTAGGTTAAAAATCACAACTCTATTTTTTTTTTTCACTATTTCAAAGCCCTTAATGAGGTGCTTAAGATTTAGGGACAATGTATTTCAGCTTTTTCTTGCACTCCAGAGAACCTAGCATTATACTAAACACCAATCAGGCAATCAACCTACACTCTTCACAATCATATGAACCAAATGCCTATGATGACTGTCATTTTTCTCACTGTTAATGATGCCAGCATGCAGGAGGATATGAACTTGACTGTTAACTCTTTGAGGGAATTTCTACCTAATTTATCCTTGCAATTCCAGTGATTAACATACCTGGCCCTTCGTACGGACTCAATATTTATTCCAGGAACTGAATTCTATATCAAAGTTTCAGACAAAGGGGAAAGAATGTGGTCGCTTATTCAAAGTATTGTGAAAAGAAACTTTAATAGGTATTTTTTCTGACAACTATGCAAAAATATATTACATTTTAAAAACTGAAACAATGTTCTTAATTTTAAGTTTGCTGAATCGTTGGTAGAGTTCATTCTATTTATTCAATATCTATTTTAGAAGAGGGTAAATTTCATGTATTCCAAGTATTTTGTTTGTTTTCTTTTGGTTTTGAAATAAAATTAATATTTGGTTTAATGTTTTTTGATTATAGAAAGATACACTTTGTTTTCTTTGACAACTGTATATAATAGTAATGATATATTTCCCCTGCCTCTGCATTTTGCTGATTTTTCAAAAGTCTAATATCTTCTTATCAATGACTAATAACTGAAAAATAACCAAATTCAAAAACATTATTATTATTTAACATCTCATGAAACATCCAAGAAAAAAGCACCGTAAAGAAGATATAATGAGTAGAGAGAATCTAGTGTTTTTCTCTATGATAATTCATTATTTATCTTATGTATTTTGTTTGTATTCTATTTAGCTATTCTTTCAAATTTAGTCAAAAAGAAGAGACCACTATTATAAATGTGTCCAAATTAATAGAATACACAACACTAGGGGTCAATTCTCATGGAAACTATAGACTTTGAGTGACAACAATGTGTCAAGGTAGGTTCATCTATTGTAACAAATGTAATACTCTGGAGAGGAATGTTAATAAGGGCAGAAGTTATAGATGCAGGGTGGCTGCTGTTAAGTTGCTTCAGTCGTGTCCGACTCTGTGCAACCCCATAGATGGCAGCCCACCAGGCACCCCCCGTCCCTGGGATTCTCCAGGCAAGAACACTGGAGTGGGTTGCCATGACTCAGGGTGGGGAAGGAGACATATGGGGAATCTCTGTATCTTATCCTTTTCCTCAATAGGTTGAAGGATATTAGATTTAGAGCAGCTTGAGGTTCCTCCTTGTGAACCTCAAGCTGCTCTAAAAATTCTTTATTAAAAGAAGAAACAAAGTCCAGAGTAGGAGTTATAAGTCCCAAATTCTATGTTAACTCTGCTGTTAATTTACAGGGTATTGTTTACAAGTCATATAAGCTCCAGACCTCTGTTTCCTTATCTGTAAAATGACTATTGTATTAGTATTCTACTGCTGTGTAATAAATTATTGCACACACATATACTTTTATCTCCTAGTTTGTGTAAGTAAAAAATCTCATCATAGCTTAGCTAGTTCCTCTGTTCAGGATCTCAATAGGCTGCAGTAATGGCGCCGGGTGGGCTGCATTCACTTCTGCGGGCTTGACCAGAGAAGAGGCTGCTTAAAAGGTCATCATGATGTGAATAGAATTTATTTCCTTACGGTTGTGTGACTAAGGGACCTGTCTTTGTGTTGGCTGTTGATTGAAGGCTGTTCAGAAACTGTCCACGGTTCTTGGACCATGTGACGTTTACCACAGACAGGTCACAATGCGGTTAGTGGTTTCTTCCAGGACAATTGAACAGTTTCTCTCTCTCTCTGGTTGGCTAAGACGTCATCATATAATTAAATGTAGTCATGAATCTGACATCTCATCACCCTTCTCACTTTCTATTGCATAGAGGCAAGTCACAGGCTGCACCCCTTTCAAGGAGAGAGGACCATACAAAGGTATTATTCACTGAGAGTCACCTGACGACATATCTGACACAAAGATACTGAACAAGATAATCTTTTAGATTTTTTTCCAGCTGTATCATTTTATGATTATTGAGGGAATACTGAGAATTCTTTGGTTCTTATTTTTTAAGTCACAGCCTCTGAACTCCCAAGGTTCAGAAAAATCTCTGACCTCCTTCCAGCTCATGAGCCTGAGTACATAACATTTTTCATGGCACCAAAATATAAGCAAGAAATTCCTATTCAAAAGAGCCAGTGGCTATAAGATGAAAAGAACAAGCCAACCCAAATCACCCTGATAAACGTCAAGGGAAGGAAGCTTTTGATGACAAGAGAAGTCAAATGGGAGACCAGGAGCAAAAACTGAGATAAAGGTCATAAAAACAAGAGCAAAGTTAAGTAAAAGGTGAATCAAAATGAGTGAGGGCTTAGAGGGTGAGAAGGGTATTTTGAGTGAGCTCCATGACATCAACTGCATGTTGATGAAGTACCAGAAGCATGGCTTGTGTCAGCTTAAACTGGTGACTCTCAGTTTTGACCACACATTGTCGTTCAGTCATTCAGTCATGTCCGACTCTTTGTGATCCCACAGACCACAGCATACAAGGCTTTCCTGTCCTTCACCATCTCCCAGACCTTGCTCAAACTAATGTCCAATGAGTCTCAGTCAGTGGTGTGATGCAACCATCTCATCCTCTGCCATCCCCTTCTCTTCCTGCCTTCAATCTTTCCCAGCATCCCATTTCCCGGCTCTTTGCATCAGGTGGCCAAAGTATTGGAGCTTCAACTTCAGCATCAGTCCTTCCAATGAATATTCAGGATTGATTTCCTTTAGGATTGACTGGTTTGATCTCCCTGCAGTCCAAGGGATTCTCAAGAGTCTTCTCCAATACCACAGTTCAAAAGAATCAAAAGTTCAAAAATGCAAAGCTCAACTTTGACTGCATATTACAATTTCCTAAAGGATTATGTGAGTATCCAAATGTGCAAGTCACATCCTGGTCATATTAAGTCAGAATCTCTGAGGAAGGACCCAGCTCTCAATATTTTTAAAGCTCTCTAGTAGCTTCAATGTGAAGCCAAGGTTGAAAATCAACTATCTCCTCTCACTATTCAAAATGTGGTTGGAGGGCCAACCAGCAAGATTGGCATATCTGACAATGATCTTATTAGATATGCAAATATTTATTACCTTCTCCAGGCTTCCCAAGTGGCTCTAGTGGTAAAGACCCCACCTGCCAATGCTGGAGACATAAAAAGACACCGGTCCCATCTCTGAGTCAGGAAGATGCCCTGGAGGAAGGCATGCAACCAACTCTACTCTTCTTGCCTGGAGAATCCCGTAGACTGAGGAGCTTGGCAGGCTACAGTCCATAGGGTTGCAAAGAGTGAGACATGACTGAAGCTACTTAGCATGCACACATGAATTACCTTCTCCAGACCTACTGAATATGATATACATTTTTATAAGATACTCAGGTGATCCCTATGTGACTAATCCAGTTAAAGATTTAGGGCAAAGAACAGTACCTATATCTAGCATTCCACATGATTGTTTCTCCATAAAATTTTCATATAAATTTTCATTTTAAAATTTCATATGTGCCAATATACCTAGGCTTTCTTTCAGTGCATTTCTTGACAATTCGAGTAAATAAGGAGTAAATGAATGGGTTGTGCAAAATGTACTACTTAAAAAAGACAGAAAAATGTGAGGCTCTTTTTTTTTTTTAAGGATTCTACTAGTTTGTTTAGAACAAAGATAGATATTTGACTTTCTTATGCCAACTCTGATTGGTTGGAAATGACTGCCTGATGAACTCTTATTGAGAAATAAGAGTCTAAAATCCCTTTGGTTCAGAAGAGTGCCCTGACAGATTAACTACGTCTCAAGGAATGATGGCTGTTGTACTGAATATTTGCTGAACTTGCTCTAGATTTTCTTATGGAATTGTAACTCTCATGACAGAGCCCACCCATTCTGAAGACACCTGATTAGAATTAAAGATACATCGTCCTGCAACACATCTGAACTATTTAACTCATTCATTTTTTCATAAATTCTTTCATCTGCTGCTTCAATAAAAAGTTACCCAATACAAGTTTTGTGTTGCAGATACTGGCTGTGCTGGGTGTCAGATTCTTGTGGCATTAGAATGACCTCACCCTTCAATATAAACATGCCACAGATCTCTGAAATTCCATGAGCAAAGCAGCCTCACATTGCAATCAATCATGCTCAAGACCAATGAGGGAACTGGTTTCACCAGAAGGTCTTGATTATTCCGCATGTCAGAGAGATGCTTAGCAGGAATCACACACATGATGTTTCCATTCAAACAGCTTCCTGCCGAATTTTAGAGAACTGCAGAGTCAGGGTAGCTTCATTCTGACCTTCAGAAAAACCTTTTTATGAAAATTAATTTAAGCACAGATTAGAAATGGTTAATCTATAAGGAATATATTGTAAGTTACTAAGCTGTTCTATAACAAATCTTTCAGGAAAAAAGGATGATTATCTCATCTTTTTAACACTAAGAAAGTAAAATGCTGGTAGGTGGCTATCTTTAAAGCCCCAAGTGAAGGAGATTTTCCACTTTTATTCCTTTCAGTAATAAAGAGCTGCTGGAAGCACTATAGAAATGTTGTTTTTCAGTGACTGTGCCAATACACCTAGGCTTTCTTTCAAGCAGTGAGTGATTCCTTTGAATTATGTCTCAGCCAAAAATAGGGTTACTCATAAAATGCATGAATACCTTCCAGCTCATAATTGCCAAGTTCCGGTTTTGGATTTTAGTCATCAAGCCTAAGCTCTTTTTATTTTCTTGAAATCTCCTGTTGATACAGCTTTTTTCTTCCTATTTTTCCTTCCCAGCAGCAACCACCCCATTCTTCCTTTATTAGCTTTGGATAACACACACACACACACACACACACAGAAGGTACAAGGAACTGCATTATCCATCACAGAGGATTACACACAAAGATTGTCTTATGTGATGAGCCATTGCGAACATAAGGCTTCGATTTGAATGAAATGCTTTCTCATCACATTAAAAAAAAAATCCATTGGCAGTTACTGATAAGCTCAGAATTATTTCTGTAGAAAAATCAGTTTCAGTTCAAGATAAATATACGGAGACTGACAAGTAATTAAGCAGGAGGTTTTTTTTTTCTTTGTGCTACTTGTCAGATATTTGAGGAAGATATTTTAGGAAAACTGCTTTTGGTAAACAGAAAAATTATACTGGCATTTTCCTCTGCTATTCTGAACTTTAATATCTTTTATTTTCTGAAATATACAAACAATGTAATTATTAAGTATAGTATTGGAAATTTTAAAAATTGAGAAAATTACAAATATTCGGTAAATAATTTGCACACAGATGAACAAAATATTTTTAACATAAATAAGAAAATTGAACTCCTTTAGAACAGTAAAATTTTATCAGACATAGTTGATTTTCACAGTAAAAATGTTGTATTCTTTTAAGCAAAACAAAGAGCTCAATCAACATTCAGTATATTTCTGTTTTCATATTCAAAATTAATAGTGGTCATACATGGAGAAAATGGGCACCTGCTGGGTTCATTAATGGACTATCCAGTTCCTACCAACATAAATTTCTCTACCTTCCAGCCTCAAATTGCATATGCATTACCATATTAGAAGAACTTCAATGGGAGATGTTGGACCACACAGAATACCATGAAGATACCAGAAAATTAGAAGGAGGTGAAAACTCATAGGAACATCACTAATGTTCCAATTTTCTCCAAAGCTGATTCTGAGTTGCTGTTGTTTAGTCTCTAAGTCCTGTCTGATTCTTTTGCGACCCATGGCCTGTTGCCCACCAGGCACCTCTGTCCATGGGATTTCCCAGGCGAGATTACCGGAGTGGATTACCATTTCTTTCTCCAGGGGATCTTCCTGATCCAGGGCTCGAACCTGAGTCTCCTGCACTGAAGGCAGATTCTTTCCACTGAGCCACCAGGAAGCCCAGTCTGAGTAACATACCTCATTTATTATACGCTGAAAAGAAAGTAAACTTAGAAAAAAGAACTTTAAGATAGTACAGGTTAATTTGTAGATATATCATCGATCCATAAGAAATACATGATTTATCTTAAAAACTCTACAGTGCCAAAGCAATTGAAGTTGAAAAGATCCTACAGTTATGTTTTTTCCAGACATTTGGCTTTCTATACATTCAGCTGTATTTAAGTGTCAAAATGTTTGTTACATTTACCATATTTAGGATAAAAATTTTCTTTTCCTCTTCTTACACATGCTGAGATATTATTCTACTGTTCAAGTTCAGCAGAGAGGTATCCAAAGGCAAGTGCACACTATTTATTATTGTAACGTGAAGCCCCTAGCTGCAGTGAAGCCAATGATACAGTACTCTCCTAAAAGCCTAGACTAAGGGAATCTCTTCCCCCACCCCCAACCAGCCCACTTTTCTTGGCTCTCCAGCTCTTCAAAGATGTTGAGAAGCATACAAAGCATAGAAAAAGGCATCCCAATGGAAAAGAAAAAGGCATTCCTTAAAACCTAAATTATTCATATTTTAGTCTTTCCACAACAGGAAAATAAACATACATAAACTGTCATAAACATACATAAACTGTCATACCTGTCTAATGGTATGTCTTAATTTTTCTAATTAAGAGACAGAAAAAGAGTGAATATCTCTTTTGCTTACCAAAACATATATTATATAGAAAGTATAACACAAAAGCAGCAGATTCTAAGGAGGAGTAAGAATTATACTCTCAGCAATGTTAACATATTACTTAACAGTGTGCTTGATCTTAACCCACAGTGTTTGCTCCTTTTTTCAGTTCAGTTCAGTTCAGTCACTCAGTCGTGTCTGACTCTTCGCGACCCCATGAATTGCAGCACGCCAGGCCTCCCTGTCCATCACCAACTCCCAGAGTTCACCCAAACTCATGTTCATCAAGTCGGTGATGCCATCCAGCCATCTCATCCTCTGTAGTCCCCTTCTCCTGCCCCCAATCCCTCCCAGCATCAGGGTCTTTTCCAATGAGTCAACTCTTCCCATGAGGTGGCCAAAGTATTGCAGTTTCAGCCTCAGCATTAGTCCTTCCAATGAACACCCAGGACTGATCTCCTTTAGGATGGACTGGTTGAATCTCCTTGCAGTCCAAGGGACTCTCAGCAGTCTTCTCCAACACCACAGTTCAAAAGCATCAAGTCTTCAGTGCTCAGCCTTCTTCACAGTCCAACTCTTACATCCATACATGACCACAGGAAAAACCATAACCTTGACTAGCCAGACCTTTGCTGGCAAAGTAATGTCTCTGCTTTTGAATATGCTATCTAGGTTGGTCATAACTTTCCTTCCAAGGAGTAAGCATCTTTTAATTTCATGGCTGCAATCACCATCTGCAGTGACTTTGGAGACCCCAAAATTAAATTTGACACTGTTTCCACTGTTTCCCCATCTGTTTTCCATGAAGTGATGGGACGAGATGCCAAGATCTTAGTTTTCTGAATGTTGAGTTTTAAGCCAACTTTTTCATTCTCCTCTTTCATTTTCATCAAGAGGCTTTTTAGTTCTTCTTCACTTTCTGCCATAAGGGTGATGTCATCCTG
>NW_011495084.1:11798355-11800790 GCF_000754665.1 Bison bison bison | reverse complement strand
GGAAGTTCACAGTTCACATATTGCTGAAGCCTGGCCTGGAGAATTTTGAGCATTACTTTACTAGCGTGTGAGATGAGTGCAATTGTCCAGTAGTTTGAGCATTCTTTGGCATTGCCTTTCTTTGGGATTGGAATGAAAACTGACATTTTCCAGTCCTGTGACCACTGCTGAGTTTTCCAAATTTGCTGGCATATTGAGTGCAGCACTTTCACAGCATCATCTTTCAGGATTGGAAATAGCTCAACTGGAATTCTATCACCTCCACTAGCTTTCTAAGGCCCGCTTGACTTCACATTCCAGGATGTCTGGCTCTAGGTGAGTGATCACACCATCGTGTTTATCTACGTCATGAAGATCTTTTTTGTACAGTTCTTCTGTGTATTCTTTTTCAGAGGGCTTAATTTCCTACCAAAGTTAAAGTATGTTATTAACATCTCCAAAATATGGTGCACTTAATGCCCAGACAAATGATTAGGACATATAGGCTAAGAAGGAGACTGTACTGGTTTTAACCGAAGCTGCTCTAGACAAATTAGCACAAGTGATCATGAAAACATCATGTTGGTGTAAAAGTAATTGAGGTTTCAGACCTTGAATTTAAAATAGTTATAACTAGGCTCAGCCATATCTCTATTAATCAAAATGGGAACCATTACAATCAACACAATTTTTCCAATGAGAAATGTTTGTTTCTTCCTGTAGCATACAAATCTGTGCTTCAAGATTGAATGAACTCTTGGAAAGCATTTTCTGCATCCTGCTGGTTGTGGAAGCATTCTCCCTGCTAAATTGTTGTTGAGATGCTTGAAGAAGTGGTAGTTGGTTGGTGAGAGGTCAGGTGAATATGAAGGATGAGGCAAAACTTCATAGTCCAGTTCACTGAGGGCATTTCGCTTTTCAGTGCATCTCACTGATTTGCTGAGCATACTTCTCAGATATAATAGTTTTGCCTGGATTCAGAAAGCTGCAGTGGATCAGACCAGAAGCAGACCACCAACAGTGACCATGACCTTTTTTTTGGTGGAAGCTTGGCTTTGGGAAGAGCTTTGGAGCTTCTTCTTGGTCCACCCACTCAGTTAGTCATCACCAGTTATCATATAAAACCACTTTTTGTCACATGTTACATGCCACAATCCAATTAAAAATGGTTTTTTGTTGCATATAGTAAGAGAAGACAACACTTCAAAAATGATAGTTTTTTTTTGTTTGTTTTTTTGGTGGGCTCATGAGACATCCACTTATTGAGCTTTTTCACTTTTCCAATTTGCTTCAAATGCCAAATGACCATAGAATAGTCCACTTCGAGTTTGTCGACAACTTCTCATGTAGTTTTAAGAGGATATGCTTCGATGATGCTCTCAGTTGGTCATTGTCAACTTCTGATAGCCAGCCACTATGCTCCTTATCATCAAGTCTCTCCTCTCCTTTGAAAAACTTCTTGAACCACCACTGCACTCTATGTTCCTTAGGAGTGCTGCTGCTAAGTCGCTTCAGTCGTGTCCGACTCTGTGCGACCCCGTAGACTGCAGCCCACCAGGCTCCTGCGTCCATGGGATTCTCCAGGCAAGAGTACTGGAGTGGGTTGCCATTGCCTTCTCCAGTACCTGGAGCAAAAGTCTTGTTAATGTTGCAACTTATCTCTGCTGCTTTATGACCCATTTTGAATGAGAATTAAAAAATTGCTAGAATTTGCTTTTTGTCTAACACCATTTCCATAGTCTAAAAAATATATAAAATAAATAGCAAACAATAAGTCATTAGCAAAATAAGAGCAATAAATGTACATTAAAATTATGTATAACATAACCACATTTAAGAATGTATTCCAATATCAAATGGCAAATTTCAACAATGCAAACACTGAAATTTCCTTTGCACCAACCTAATATCTAATAACAAATTGCTAACACAGCACCACCAAATATGTAATTTGTCTTCCTTACAGTCTTTTCTTGTGATCAGGAATTCTTATTCTTCCTCATTGGATGGCTGAACGGATGGATGGATGAAGCGTGTAGTATAGATTAGAAAGCCCAGAGATAAATCCACACACATATGGACACCTTATCTTTGACAAAGGAGGCAAGAATATACAATGGATTAAAGACAATCTCTTTAACAAGTGGTGCTGGGAAATCTGGTCAACCACTTGTAAAAGAATGAAACTAGAACACTTTCTAACACCATACACAAAAATAAGCTCAAAATGGATTAAAGATCTAAACGTAAGACCAGAAACTATAAAACTCCTAGAGGAGAACATAGGCAAAACCCTCTCTGACATACATCACAGCAGGATCCTCTATGACCCACCTCCAAGAATATTGGAAATAAAAGCAAAAATAAACAAATGGGACCTAATTAAACCTAAAAGCTTCTGCACATCAAAGGAAACTATTAGCAAGGTGAAAAGGCAGCCTTCAGAATGGGAGAAA
>NW_011495084.1:11797484-11797634 GCF_000754665.1 Bison bison bison | reverse complement strand
GAATTTAGAAAGATAGTAACAATAACCCTGTGTACGAGACAGCAAAAGAGACACTGATGTATAGAACAGTCTTATGGACTCAATGGGAGAGGGAGAGGGTGGGAAGATTTGGGAGAATGGCATTGAAACATGTAAAATATCATGTATGAA
>NW_011495084.1:11793196-11797384 GCF_000754665.1 Bison bison bison | reverse complement strand
TAGTGCACTGGGACGACCCAGAGGGATGGTATGGGGAGGGAGGAGGGAGGAGGGTTCAGGATGGGGAACACATGTATACCTGTGGCAGATTCATTTTGATATTTGGCAAAACTAATACAATTATGTAAAGTTTAAAAATAAAATAAAATTAATAATTAAAAAAAAGAATGTGCTGATTTACCTAGACATGCTTCCAGAATGAACTCAACTAATTTGAATCTAGACTAGGGCTAACTTAGAAGACTATACCTAACTCAGCTTACTCAGATTCCTAAAGATGCTGGAGAATTCAAAATACTGTGAGGCCTACAAAGCTCAGGTTTGATCAGGACAGCTAAAACATCCCACCTGTACAAACAGTTCCCCACAGCTCAGGACCTTTCCAAAATAATTTGGCAGAAATTCTGATTGTAGCAGAATTTTTAATAGCATTACAGAACAATTATTTCAAATGAGTTTTTTTTTTAATTGAACATTAGAAGAGGAGAAGAATACTTATACTTTAATGCAATGTTTGACTCCAAATCTTTTCAGTGACTTCTGTTTCATTTCATCTGGCTCCTGTATACTAAAGTGGCAAAACACTAATTTGAGCGGAATCAATTTTTTTCTTATGATATAAAATGCTATGGTAAGAAGATGTGCCAAAACCATTATCACACTAACCAGACTGTTAAACTCTTTATTTTGAAATAATGTATTTGGGGTGACCTACCCACTGTTTCAAGTAACTATAGCTTTCAAAAGTTTCCTTTATCAATCTTGACAATTTCTTTTAACTCTTCTTATCTATTTTAGCTACTCAGCAAAAAAAGTAAGGATGCTTATACTAAATAAAGAACTAGAACCATTAGCCCACCACAGCACATCATTTATCCTTCTTGAAAATTAAGGAGAAGGATTAGGGTCTCAGGAAAGATAGATAATGTAGAAGAGTAGATGTGGAACAGGGAAGTTGTAAAGATATTACATTGGTTATGAGATCTGACAAGGCAGGAAATTTAAAACATAAAGTATACAGATTATAAATGTTTTCTTGACATAGCTGAATTAAAATACAGTGCCTTCATTCAGCAGAGTATTTTATATTGACTAGTCAGTATAAGAAACAGGTCTAAAGAAACAGTGATAGTCAAATACATAACAGATTTTTTTGTGTGGCGGGGGGTTGTGCCACAGGGCTTGTGGGATGTAGGATCTTAGTCCACTGATGAGGAATTTAATGCAAGCCCTTGGCAGTGAAAGCATGGAGTCCTAACCAATGAACTGCCAGGGAATTCCCACACAATAGATTTCATTCAAAGTTCTTCTCTGATGAGCATTTATTAAATACCCATTATGTAAAACAGTGCTTTAGATGAATCAAGGCAAAGCAGACACCAAAATTTGTTTTGTTAAAAGTTTTACCTAAAAAGCCTCATAGATCAGGTCTGTACATGATTTGATTTGTACATGAACCATCACTAAGCTTTATCCTGATTCTCTTAGTATTAAAGGTATGTTAGTTTTCTATTGCTGCTGTAACAAGTAGAATCTTGTGGGTTAAGGGCTTCTCCAGTGGCTTAGCAGTAAAGAATCTGCCTGCAATGCAGGAGACACAGGCAACAAGAGTTTGATCCCTGTGTCAGGAAGATGACTTGGAGGAGAGCATGGCTACAGAGGAGCCTGGTAGGCTGTAGTCCATAGGGTCGCAAAGAGTAGACCACGACTAAAATGACTGTGCACGCACACACTCACAGCGGGTTAAACATCATCAGTGCATTACCTTACAATTCCATAGGTGAAGAACCTAACAAGGGTCTCTCTGGGCTAAATTCAAGGTGTCGGCAGGGTTACAGTTCTTTTTGGAGATTCTAGAGGAAAAATCAATTTCCTTCAGTTATAGGACTAGTGTCCCTGAGTGCCTAATAGCTGTCAGCTAAGGGTACTTGCCAGCCTCTTGAGACCACCCACATTATTTCGTTCATGGCCACTTTCCTTCATTTTCAAAGTCAGTAACAATGGGTGGATTCCTTCTCAGTTCACCTCTCCTGATCTTCTCTTCTACTTTCTTTCTTTTCAGTGGCCCATGTGATTAAATTAGCCCTGCCCAGATAATCAAAGATAGTTTCCCCATCCCAAACTCCTTAACTTAATCACATCAGCAAAGACTCTTTTGTCCAGTAAGAAAATATTCACAGGTTTAGGTCACTAGGTATCAGATTCTGCCTAACACAAAAAGAACTATAAAAATTGATGCTTTCCCAAACATCCTGAGGCATTCTTTTTGGAGAACATATATTGGCACACCAGCAAAATTTTAATTTTTTTAGAGACAAAACTTCATCGAGCTTTTAAAAATTTATTCTTCATAAAATGTGATATATTTCTGATAAAAAAAGATTTTGCAACTAAAAACAATTCATTTCCTCTGCCCATGACCTTTATCCCATCATAGATCCTAATTATCCTTTAATACCTGGCTCAAATACTGTCAACTTACTTTTTAGAAGATTTCTTAAGCAATATAATTATGAATATAAGGGAATTTTAAACTGGGAAAATGTTATATGAAACTTTTATTTTTAAAGTGTGACTAAAATAGACAATTTTCTAGAGAATGTAATTGATCCAAATATAAAATTAGGATTGCTGAAAAAACTATTTCCAAAAAGGCATGGGGCCTACATGATTTAGAGATTATTTACTTCAGTGCTTAAACTGGAGGAAAATGGAAAGCTACTCAACTTATTTTATGACATGTACATATTCACGGATTCCAAATATGACAAAAATATGCCCTTCCCCCCCCCAGTACTAATCAGTTCAGGCTGCTATAACAAAAATGCCATAAAGTAGGTGGTTTAAACAGTATTTATTTCTCACAGTTCTAGAGGCTACTAGGTCCAGAATCCAAGGCACAGACAGATGGTGTCTGATGAAAGTACTCTATCCTAGCTGGGTGTTTTCTTATTATATCTTTACATGGTAGAGAGAAAAATCATTTCTCTCATGTCTCTTTTTATAAGAGCACTAATTGTATTTCTGTTGCCTCCACTCTCATGAGCTCCCAAACACTCCACTTCCTGATACCATCACCATACAACTGGGGGCTTAGGATTTAAATATATGAATTTTAGGGGATGTACTCATTCAATACATAACACACCTTCAAAAGATATAGCCAAATCTCACATATGAATACAAATGCTAAAATACTAGCATCTCAACTCCATCACTATACTGTAAGACTACTGGGAACAAGTACAGTAAATATGAAAGGATGCTTAAACATTAGAATAATAATTTATCACCTTCACAAGTAAAAAGGTAAAATGAATGCAACTGTTTCAATAGATTATTAAAATTTTATTAAACTTCTGTTTGTTCTTCTAATAAATTAATACATCGTTCTTAAACTTATCAGCTTCAGACTTAATGTTGGAATGAAAAACTAGGGTGATAATACAGAGCTAATTAATCATATTATTTTCTATACCAGGGGTCCAGGTATATCCAAGATGAAATCTACTTGCTTTCCAATGTTAATGCATTCCCATGAATGTCAGAAATAAGTTAAAGATGTCTACATCTATCAGTAATGACTTAGCATTGCTCTGGGTGCTTTATTCAATTACATAACGCAGAGGGAAATGCTTATATGTAAGTTCTGACAGTTGTTTTACCTGGTTGAAGTTCACAGTAGCCCTAATAGCAATAAATATTTTTCAGTTGTGTTGATTTTTACTTAAATTCTATTTTTTCAAGAGTTAAAATTGCTGCATTTGTTTATTGTTTACAGTTGACACTTGAACAATGAGGATTTGAACTGTTTGGATCCACTTTATGCATATAAATAATTTTCAATAGCAAACACTGCAGTAGGCTAAATTAAGGAAAAAAAGATCGATTTTATTTATTTTTATTTTTTTTAATTTAATTTTATTTTTAAACTTTACAATATTGTATTAGTTTTGCCAAATATCGAAATGAATCCGCCACAGGTATACCCGCGTTCCCCATCCTGAACCCTCCTCCCTCCTCCCTCCCCTACCCTCCCTCTGGGTCGTCCCAGTGCACCAGCCCCAAGCATCCAGTATCGTGCATCGAACCTGGACTGGCGACTCATTTCATACGTGATATTATACATGTTTCAATGCTATTCTCCAAATCTCCCACCCTCTCCCTCTCCCACAGAGTTTATAAGAC
>NW_011495084.1:11791601-11793096 GCF_000754665.1 Bison bison bison | reverse complement strand
TTTTTAATAGGCTGAGTAATACTCCATTGTGTATATGTACCTCAGCTTTCTTATCCATTCATCTGCTGATGGGCATCTAGGTTGCTTCCATGTCCTGGCTATTATAAACAGTGCTGCGATGAACATTGGGGTACACGTGTCTCTTTCCCTTCTGGTTTCCTCAGTGTGTATGCCCAGCAGTGGGATTGCTGGGTCATAAGGCAGTTCTATTTCCAGTTTTTTAAGGAATCTCCACACTGTTCTCCATAGTGGCTGTACTAGTTTCCATTCCCACCAACAGTGTAAGAGGGTTCCCTTTTCTCCACACCCTCTCCAGCATTTATTGCTTGTAGACTTTTAGATCGCAACCATTCTGACTGGCGTGAAATGGTACCTCATAGTGGTTTTGATTTGCATTTCTCTGATAATGAGTGATGTTGAGCATCTTTTCATGTGTTTGTTAGCCATCTGTATGTCTTCTTTGGAGAAATGTCTATTTAGTTCTTTGGCCCATTTTTTGATTGGGTCATTTATTTTTCTGGAGTTGAGCTGTAGGAGTTGCTTGTATATTTTTGAGATTAGTTGTTTGTCCGTTGCTTCATTTGCTATTATTTTCTCCCATTCTGAAGGCTGCCTTTTCACCTTGCTAATAGTTTCCTTTGATGTGCAGAAGCTTTTAGGTTTAATTAGGTCCCATTTGTTTATTTTTAAAGTACAAGGAAAAATTATAAATATACATCAATTCAATTAAATAAATGTTTTTAAGCACTAACTTTTTATTTAAAAATTTATCTGAGGTTTAGAATTCAAAACTTACATGTACAAACTTCTCAGATTCCTTGAAAATCCTTTGAGATGTTTCTTCATTTGTCAGCCTGTGTATGGCTTCCCTGCCTGAAAGATCTAATTCAATCCAATTTAATTCCTTAAGCAAAGAGTAAATTAATTACTTAAGGAAACAGCATGAGTTGGTTTTAGGAATTTTCTCTGACTATTAGTTATGTTTTTCCATAGCAGATGCCAATATATTAGGTAGAATATATTATAACAGATTTATAAAAATGAATCATTGCATTCTTAAGAGTTACTCTGCTTTGTATTTATGATGCAAAAGAGCAGTGGGGTACCTGCAGCTCACTCTTTTCAATGTATCACAACACACCACTTACATCCACCAACGAATTATTATCACTGTAATCATCAGTTCAGCTCAGTTCAGTTCAGTCACTCAGTCGTGTCCGACTCTTTGCGACCCCATGAATCGCAGCACGCCAGGCCTCCCTGTCCATCACCAACTCCCAGAGTTCACTCAGACTCACGACCATTGAGTCGGTGATGCCATCCAGCCATCTCATCCTCTGTTGTCCCCTTCTCCTCCTGCTCCCAATCCCTCCCAGCATCAAAGTCTTTTCCAATGAGTCAACTCTTCGCATGAGGTGGCCAAAGTACTGGAGTTTCAGTTTTAGCATCATTCCTTCCAAAGAACACTCAGGACTGATCTCCTTTAGAATGAGAT
>NW_011495084.1:11790149-11791501 GCF_000754665.1 Bison bison bison | reverse complement strand
AGGAGAGTGAAAAAGCCAGCTTAAAACTCGATATTAAAAAAAACTAAGATTATGGCATCTGGTCCCACCACTTCATGGAAAATAGAAGGTGAAAAGGTAGAAGCAGTGACAGATTTCCTCTTCTTGGGCTCTAAAATCACTGTGGATGGTGACTAGAGCCATGAAATTAGAAGACGTTTGCTTCTTGGCAAGAAAGCTATGACAAACCTACACACAGTATTAAAAAGCAAAGACATCAGTCAGCTGACAAAGATTCATAGTCAAGGCTATGGTCTTTCTGGTAGTCATGTATGGATGTGAGAGCAGGAACATAAAGAAGGCAGAGCACTGAAAAATTGATGCTTTCTTGTGGTGCTAGAGAAGACTCTTGAGAGTCCCTTGAACTACAAGGAGATCAAACCAGTCATTCCTAAAGGAAATCAACCATTAATACTCATTGGAAGGACTGATGCTGAAACTGAAGCTCCAATACTTTGGCCACCTATGTGAAGAGCCAACTCATTGGAAAAGACCCTGCTTGGAAAGATTGAAGTCAAAAGGAGAAGAGGGCAACAGAGGATGAGATGGTTGGAAGGCATCAGGGATTCAATGAAGATGAACTTGGGCAAACTCCAAGAGATGGTGAGGGACATGGAAGCCTGGTGAGCTACAGTCCATGGATTCACAAAGAGCTGGAAATGACTGAGTGACTGAACAACAGCAACAGTAAATACTTACACATTCTCAATGAGAACAATATTTCCCTCAAAGGAGAAAACACAGTTCTTTGGGCTGAAAAGTCTTAACTCTTTTTATGTGTAAAGCACAGATATATATAAAATACAGGCATAGATTTAAAGTATAACTGTGATGTTAAATTTTTATTGTTCAGTTTAGTTCAGTTCAGTTGCTCAGTCATGTCTGACTCTTTACGACCCCATGAACCACAGCATGCCAGGCCTCCCTGTCCATCACCAACTCCTAGAGTTCACCCAAACCCATGTCCATAGAGAGTGGTGCCATCCAACCATCTCATCCTCTGTTGTCCTCTGCTCCTCCTGCCCTCAATCTTTCCCAGCATCAGGGTCTTTTCAAATGAGCCAGCTCTTCGCATCAAGATGCACAAGTACTGGAGTTTCAGCTTCAACATCAGTCCTTCCAATGAACACCCAGGACTGATCTCCTTTAGGATGGACTGGTTGGATCTCCTTGCAGTCCAAGGGACTCTCAAGGGTCTTCTCCAACACCACAGTTCAAAAGTACCAATTCTTTGGTGCTCAGCCTTCTTTATAGTTCAACTCTCACATCCATACATGACCACTGGAAAAACCATAGCCTTGACTAGACGGACCTTTGTTGGCAAAGTAATGTCT
>NW_011495084.1:11788478-11790049 GCF_000754665.1 Bison bison bison | reverse complement strand
GATTGATCTCCTTTAGAATGGACTGGTTGGATCTCCTTGCAGTCCATGGGACTCTCAAGAGTCTTCTCCAACATTATAATCATATATAATATTAGTTCCAATGTGTATTATTGTGAGGCTACAAAGCAGGGACAAACATCCAATTTAGGGGCAACAGTAGAGGCAGCAGTGAAACAAGGCAGATAGAGAGGATAAGAAGAAAAGGAGAAAACTATAGCAGGAGGAAGGAAGGACAGAGCTGGAGAAGAAACACTGTTAATGCTTAAATTCAAGCAAAACGACCAAGGGAGAAATGGACTAATGAAGACCAGTGCTCATCCGACTTGGAATAAAGTAATGACTCAATAGGCTTCCCAGGTGGGAAGTGGTAAAAAAAACCTGCTTGAAAATGCAGCAGACGTAAGATGCAGTTTTGGTCCCTGGGTCGGGAAAATCCCCTGGAGGATGGCATGGAAACCCACTCCACTCCACTCCAGTACTCTTGCCTGGAGAATCCCATGGACAGAGGAGGCTGATGAGCTGGAGCCCATAGGGTCACAAAGAGTTGGACACAATTAAAGCCATTTATTAGCATGCATGCATCTTCATGCATGCAATAATTAAAACTGGAACACTGCAGCAGAGTTAAAATAGTAGCATAGGTAATTCCAGAGCTATAAGATGCTGGTGTAAAAAAAAAAAAAATGCTTATGTACCTCTTGCTTGAGGCTAGGGTTGGTTTTACAGACCTAGGAACAAATTGAAATATTCTTGGCTTTGAAGAAAAGAGAGATATAAACCTGGGAAATTAATACTCTTTTGTATTTGTGAATTTAAAGATATATATCACCAGAACCTGGAGTTCCTATATCAAATCATCTTCAATTTTCTTTTTTAGAAAAGCTAAACAAATAAACAATTGAGTAGTCCACTGAAGGTATTTCACTAAGAAATTTTGCATTCAGCATAAGTATTCTAATACAAATCCTTTTGCCTTTGTATACAGTTCATAGGGTTCTCACAGCGAGTATAACTGAATGGTTTGCCATTCCCTCCTCTAGTGGATCACATTTTGTAAGAACTCTACGCTATAACCCGTCTATCTTGGGTGAATTTCCAGATGTTTAAACTGGGTTTAGAAGAGAAGAACCAAAGACCAAATTACCAGCATTCACTGGATCATAGAGAAACCAAAGGAATTTCAGAAAAACATCTACCTCTGTTTCATTGACTACAATAAAGCCTTTGACTGTGTGGAAAACCCTTAAAGGGACGGTAATACCAGACCATCTGACCTGTCTCCTAAGAAACCTGCCTGCCAGACAAGAAGAAACAGAACTGCGTAATGAACAACTGACTGGCTCAGGATTGAGCAAGGAGTAGGACAAGGCTGTTTATCATCACCCTATTCACTTAATTCATATGTAGGGCACATCACACAAAATGCCAGGCTGGAGGAGTTACAAGCTGGAATCAACATTGCCTGGGGAAATATCAACAACTTCAGATATGCAGATGATACCACTCTAATGGCAGAAAGTGAAGAGGAACTAAAGAGCCTCTTGATGAGGGTGAAGGAGGAGAGTGAAAAA
>NW_011495084.1:11783663-11787430 GCF_000754665.1 Bison bison bison | reverse complement strand
TAACTGGTGCTTCCTAACTTGCATATAGGTTTCTCAAGAGGCAGGTCAGATGGTCTGGTATTCCCATCTCTCTCAGAATTTTCCACAGTTTATTGTGATCCACACAGTCAAAGGCTTTGGCATAGTCACTAAAGCAGGAATAGATGTTTTGTTTTTATTGTATGGGGTTATAGACTGAATATTTACACCCCTACCCCCATTCATATGTTGAAATGCCCAATTCCCAGCGGGGATAGTATTTGAAAGTGGGACTCTGGGGAGGCCATTAGGTCATGGGGGCAGAATGGAGCTTTTATAACAGAGACCCTAGATCCCTGGATATCTTTTCTGCCTCTTGTGAGGTTACAGTCACAGGAAGTAGATTCTCACCAAGTATCAAATCTGCTGGAGCACTGATCTTGGAATTCACATCCTTAAGACTTGTGAGAAATAAATTTCTGTTGTTTATAAGCTATCTTGTATAGGGGTGTTAGAGAAGCAGGAAAAAACTAATAGAGGTGGATACGGTAAAGAAAAAATAATGTCTTAAAAAGTCCTTTATGAAAGTGAGAGTGAAAAATAGACTGAGACACTGACATATGAATTACTTCCTGGGGTTATATACATAAAAATTTAGGTAAGACCATATAATAAATGAGTATGAGTACATAATAGTACACACTCAGTTGGTAGCTTTAAAAAGAAGTTAAGAGCTAATAATAGGCTGTTTTAAATATATTTTCATTAAATTATGTATTTAAAATTATAACTACCTACCAAATATCCTGCTACAGATACAGTGATTTGTACTGTATGCAATGTCATAATAATGGCTTAAATAAACACTATTCTCTTATCTAGAAAATGAAATTTTAGTATACAAGGAAACTTCTCAGAAATACTTAATTTAACTTCTTAAGCACCGTATTATGTCTTTTCTATTCAAGGATAATATAAAGATGTCATCTCTATATGTTTATAGTAACTTCTACTTTTAAATGGTGTGCACTCAGTCGTGTCCAACTCTTTGCAACCCTATGGACTGTGGCCTGCTAGGCTCCTCTGTCCATGGGATTTCCCAGACAAGAACACTGGAGTGGCTTGCCATTTCTCCCTCCAGGGGTCTTCCCAGCCCAGGAATGGAACCTGTGTCTCCTGCATTTGCAGGAGGATTCTTTACCATTGAGCCACCTGGGAAGCCCACTTTTAAATGTATGTGACATTATTTTATTTACAAGTCTTCTATGTCTGGCTATTGCATTCCCCTGTTGTGCCTGTCTCCACTCCCTCAAAATTCTAACCCATGACTGATGTTCCTTTTACATGCCTGCTAAGTCGCTTCAGTTGTGTCTGACTCTTTGTGACTGTATGGACTGTAGCCTGCTAGGCTCCTCTGTCCATGGGATTCTCTAGGCAAGAATACTGGAGTGAGTTGCCATGCCCTTCTCCAGTTTACATAAGTTACCCTAATTTAAACTTTCAAAGGGATAAAATAAATCCTTTGAAGAAAAAAAATCCACTAGATCAAAGAAGAGCAATATCTCAGAAAAATGAATGATTTTTCTCTTGTTGCCCTACAAGTACTAGCTGGCCTTCTGTAAAGAATCAATGAAAGAAAATAAATTTCTGGTTTGAATGCTTTCAGAGTAGATGCCTAATGGCAGTTTTCCCTAAGCTTTTCTGCATTCAACAGACTTTCTGAGCTGAATATCTTAGGTAAGCCAAAACTGATTCCAATGAAGGGTGGTTCACAAAAAAAGAGTAAAGATCAATTGTCTTGGTAATTAAGAGAGCAAGAAAATCAATAAAATGATGACATTTATATTATCTTTATTTACTAGCGATGTCTATTCCAAATGAAGCCTTGGCTCCTATGAATAAAAGTAAATCATTTTGGCAGAATGTACCTTTCTCCTAAAGTAAGAGAGAGGAAGGAGCAGGGAGAGAGGGAAGGTGGGAAGGAGGCAGGGAAGAGCATAACTTCTAGAAGATGGTTGCAACTGCAGATTGTGAATAACTATAAACTTTTCATTAAGAAGTTCCTTAAATCAATTAAAACAATTTAACTCAATCCCATACTTGGAAACCGCATTTGACTCAATCCAACAAGATTAAAGAAAGAACATTTAGCTTTTTGTCATTTATAGTACATTCACAAATTAATATGCATCCCTAACTTGTAAAGGAGATCAGACCTGGGATTTCTTTGGAAGGAATGATGCTAGAGCTGAAACTCCAGTATTTTGGCCACCTCATGCAAAGAGTTGACTCATTGGAAAAGGCTCTGATGCTGGGAGGGATTGGGGGCAGGAGGAAAAGGGGACGACAGAGGATGAGATGGCTGGATGGCATCACTAACTCGATGGACGTGAGTCTCAGTGAACTCCGGGAGTTGGTGAGGGACAGGGAGGCCTGGTGTGCTGCGATTCATGGGGTCGCAAAGAGTCGGACACGACTGAGCGACTGATCTGATCTGATCTGATCTGAACTTGTAAGACATGACCATTACTATCATAAAATGATTAAACAAATACAGAGAGAAATAGGAAAAATTAAGTGATGAAAGTGTTTCCATTGATCCAAAAAAACAAAAAACAATGCTTTATTGATTTATTATCTTCCTCCAATTCGGAGTAGAGTGGGACTAAATTCTAAGAATTTTTTACTTTGATTCTTTTCCAGACTACCTGAATGGTCTTCCTTAAATAAAAGCTCGTGCTTTTTTATAGGAGTCATTATCATAAGATAATTTTATTGTTTTTAAGCAGCAGGAAAAGAAGAAAATAACCAATTTGGGGGAAGTAACTGTTTTCACACAAATCTGGACTCTATTGAGGCTTACCTTTCCAATATATTAAAGTTTTTGGCTATGAAATAACATGATTATTGTATCAACATTACCTAACCAAGAATTCTAGGTCAAAAGTAGCTATTTTATAGAATTTGCTTTTTTAGATTTATTTTAGAAGTGCATTTTGCCAAGTGCTCTGAGATGCCCAAGTTCATATACATAGCAATAATTCTTAAAGGGTTAGAAACAAAATCCAACCTAAATTTCATTTTATCTTCAAGAGTCCAGTCACTTCTTGGTGATGAAGGAAAATATGGAGAAAAAAGCAAAAATATAAAGAAAAAATAGCCCAGGTTTTCTTCCCAGTCAATCCTAAAGGAAATCAACCCTGAATATTCATTGGAGGAACTGATGCTGAAGCTGAAGCTCCAATAATTTGGCCACCTGATGCTAAGAACCGATTCACTGAAAAAGACTCTGATGCTGGGAAAGATTGAAGATAGGAGGAGAAGGGGGCAACAGAAGATGAGATGTTGGATGGCATCACTGACTCAATGGACATGAGTTTCAGCAAACTCTGGGAGATAGTGAAGGACAGGAAGCCTGGTGTTCTGCAGTCCATGGGTCACAAGAGTCAGACACGACTTAGTGACTAAAGAACAACAATCAGTAAGTAGCAATAACATTAATACAAATGACCAATAAACATGTGTAAAATGTTCATGTTCATCAATAAGAAAAAAAAAGGAAGCTAAGCTATAGTGACAAAGTTTTTAGTGAAAAAAAAAATGAAATGATAGACAAAAGTCATCACAACAACTCTGCATGGTAGATTTTTCTTTATCATTTTTCATAATTTCCAAGATTTCTAAAAACAATATATGATGCTCTCAGTTCAGTTCAGTTCAGTCGCTCAATCGTGTCCGACTCTTTGTGACCCCATGAACCGCAGCACGCCAGGCCTCCCTGTCCATCACCAACTCCCGGAGTTCACCCA
>NW_011495084.1:11761804-11783357 GCF_000754665.1 Bison bison bison | reverse complement strand
ACAGTTCAAAGCATCAATTCTTTGGTGCTCAGCCTTCTTCACAGTCCAACTCTCACATCCATACATGACCACAGGGAAAACCATAGCCTTGACTAGAGGAACCTTTGTTGGCAAAATAATGTCTCTGCTTTTGAATATGCTATCTAGGTTGGTCATAACTTTCCTTCCAAGGAGTAAGTGTCTTTTTTTTTTTTTAATTTTATTTTATTTTTAAACTTTACAATACTATATTGGTTTTGCCAAATATTTCATGGCTGCAGTCACATCTGCAGTGATTTTGGAGCCCCAAAAAATAAAGTCTGACACTGTTTACACTGTTTCCCCTGTTTCCCCATCTATTTCCCATGAAGTGATGGGACCGGATGCCATGATCTTAGTTTTCTGAATGTTGAGCTTTAAGCCAACTTTTTCACTCTCCTCTTTCACTTTCATCAAGAGGCCTTATGGCCTCTTCACTTTCTGCCATAAGGGTGGTGTCATCTGCATATCTGAGGTTACTGATATTTCTTCCGGCACTCTTGATTCCAGCCTGTGTTTCTTCCAGTCCAGCGTTTCTCATGATGTACTCTGGGTATAAGTTAAATAAGCAGGGTGACAATATACAGCCTTGACGCACTCTTTTCCTATTTGGAACCAGACTGTTGTTCCATGTCCAGTTCTAACTTTTGCTTCCTGACCTGCATACAAATTTCTCAAGAGGCAGATCAGGTGGTCTGGTATTCCCATCTCTTGAAGAATTTTCCACAGTTTATTGTAATCCACACAGTCAAAGGCTTTGGCATAGTCAATAAAGCAGAAATAGATGTTTTTCTGGAACTCTCTTGCTTTTTCCATGATCCAGCGGATGTTGGCAATTTGATCTCTGGTTCCTCTGCCTTTTCTAAAACCAGCTTGAATATCAGGAAGTTCACGGTTCACATATAGCTGCTTTAAAAACTATAAAAAATTAAATGTTATTAAAAAATATAATCCATTCCTACTGCATAAAATAAGACTGTACAAAATATGTCATATTTCTACTTACCATTCAAAGGTATCTACTGATCAGTTTTTATACTTTCTTCTAATCATTTTTCTATTTATTATCATAATTAAAAAAACATTTTGGAGTTTGTTCTGTAAGCTCAGCATTACATCTTTTTTTCTTTGATATGAATATCTTCCTCATACAATTTCTTCCCAGAGTATGTCATATGAGTATTTAGATTAGACTACATGAGAGAGCCATTTCTGTAGGGTAAAATGATTAAATATCCGCAATATCATATGGTTCAAATGAGTAGTTGTAACCTACATCATAATGGTAATGAGAGCCACAAGTAAAACAAAGCAATAGCCCTTTCTAGAACAATATATATATTATTTTTCACGTTTACCTACAGAAATATCATACCAGATGTTTAAACATGAAAACATTTAAAACAAATAGACACCAAAGTTCTATGAATAGATAAAATACTAAGATGCCCATTCATTTCCAGAGTTTTGTTGCTTCAGAGGAAACCTTGGGAAGTCAGTTACATAACCATGGATGGAACCTTGTTCTGTGACCATGGTAGTGTGGCTTCATGTCAAAACGAAGTTCAAATGCCGGTCAGGGATATGGCAACGATCCAAGCTGCACTGAGGCTGTCACTTTCAGTCATTGCTATGATTCAATGACTGGGTGCAACCACGGCATGTCTGCACTCTGTAAATAAAACTGAATTCAGCTAATAGGCAAAGCTAACCAGAAACATAGTATAGACTACTCAGTAGTTTATCTCTTTAGGATCATTTGAGGGGTGCCAAAAGCCCAGTATTCAAAAATATCTTTCCTGTGTTTGTCTAACTTCGCCATTACTGTTGACTCCTTTCTTTTTGTTTTTTAAACTGTTTAGTCTGTGGTACTTTAAAATATAAATATCACTGAGGGTAACACATTAAGACAGAAGTTAAGTGCTACCTCTTCTCTTTTAAAAAGGCAAACAAGAACATGAATCATCAGAAAAAAGTAGGGACAAAGTTCACAAAGGGGAGGTAAACCATTAATGATCAATGTGTTTCCTACACAATTTTCCCTAATGACTGTTGCCTTACACTTCATTTAGTGATAAACCATCTGATCTTAGATTTTAGAAGCCCAGGACAACATCCAAATAATATTTGGGTTATATTTCAGAAAGATCTCTGACTGAACTCAGAGTGTACCATATAGAAATCCTAAACTACTCCTAACTGTGGTAATGTTAGAAACCCTTATGGTATATATTATTAAGGCTCCTTGCCCAGTCCATACTTTTCCATATTTCAGAACTGCCCCTTTACATGCAGCTGGAGTCTAGCAATATGCCTGCATTTCATGTCTTACACACCACTTTACAGCCAACTGAACCAATGATAGATCACCATCGATAGGCCAAAGAAGAATTCATTCGAATCTTTCTTCTAGGAATATAAAACTGGCATTTAATCAGGTTAGTTAATCTCTGACAGTGGAAGAGCTAATGTAAGCTCAGGAAGTGTATCCTGACCAAGACTGGGATACCTTGGGAGAAATAAAGACAGTCAATCAAGGCAGACATACAGAGAAAAATAGAGATGAGAGGCTATGTGGTTCCCAAGAATGATTAAGACAAAGTCCCCTTTGGTGGATTTCTAGTTCCTGATTCCAGCACTTCATCAATGGTGCTTTACTGTGCTTTGAGACTATGGATCCCATGGGTACCATTGATACCTTACAATATATTTCCATTTAACTATTAAGTTGATTCAAGGATGTGGTTAATAACTGAAGCTACAACAACAAAACCAGCAGAACAATACTAGCAAACATTATAGAGTACTTCTAAACATCAGGTAGTACTCAAATCTGTAAGATTTTCTATTTTATCTTTACAGTGACCCTCCATGATATGTCAGGACCATCCCCAAATTCATGTCTGGCAGCATCAGAGTATGAGCTGAAGCACATGACAATAGCTATGTAGTGTTTAACTATAGAGTATATGCAGATTTCCATACAGTATAGCATTAGGCCATCTGTATCTGATTCAAGTGTCATTAAAATCATTAAAACAAAAGAACAACAAAAATAACAACAAAAACAGTTCCTTGACCTAGACATGTCCACAGATATACAATTCCTAGAAGGTAGAAATTTTCAGTTACTCCAATAATCTTTATGCATATTTTGAAAACCAATGATCTAACCAGAAGATATGGGTTGAGGGCTGCTATCAGGGTTATGGTGGCAGTATCAATAAATATTGCTTTTAAATTGCAGTGCTGAAGAAGAGTCTTGAAAGGCCCTTTGACAGCAAGGAGATCAAAGCAGTCAATCCTAAAGGACATCAACCTTGAATATTCATTTGAAGGTGAAGCTCCATTACTTTGGCCACCCAATGAGAAGAGCCAACTCATTGGAAAAGACCCTGAACCTGGGAAAGATTGAAGGCAAAAGGAGAAGGGATTGAAGGCAAAATCAGAGGATAAAATGGTTGGATAGCATCACCAACTCAAAGGACATGAATTTGAGCAAAATCTGGGAGACAGTGGATGACAGAGGAGCTTTGTATGCTACAGTCCAAGGGATCACAAAGAGTTGGACATGACTTAGTGACTTAGCAACAACAAAAATCAATAAGTATCAGTGTCAGAAGTAGATGTAGGGTTAGGCAAGGATATAGGGTTAGCGGAGGGCAAAAATACACAATGGATGAAGGATTTCACTTCCATTACAATCTCCTTGGTCCCTCAGTATCATTTGACATGCCATCACAGAACCCAATTTTGGGGAATTCGAAGTATGGGAAAGAAGTGGTGGGCTCACCAATGAAAGGAATTTAGATTGCCCTGGGGGCCAATATCAGTTGTATAAATCTTCAGTCCCAATAGAAGCATACAAATTCAGTTTTGAAAAATCCTAACCTAGAAAAACAAGGGACTTCAAAGTAATAATTTCCTATATCATAGCATTCCATTCTGAACGTGGACACCATGCACATTTTCTTTCTCAAATATATAATTGTGATTTTCTTCTTTTTCACAAGCACAGGGATTTTCTGACACACTTATCATTTGTGCAGATGGAACCATTTCTTTCCTAAAGAGTGGGAAGTCTTTCCTGTCATATTTTATTGGTTCTTCTGGTCATTAAATTTGACAAGCTACAAATCCCCTGTTTACCATTAAACAGACTGTGAATAACAAGATAGTATTAAGCATTTCTGGCACACAGATTGCAGTTGGACAATCAATAGGACCATCATTCCAGGAAAATTATTGCTGTAATTGAAAGGGAGGGATGATCATCACGAAGAATTGCGTGTTCCCTTTATATGTGAATTTAGCGGGGGGAAAGCCTAAAAATAAAAAGTAGGACAGTTCACAGTTGCAAACATTTTGATTAATAATAATGATAAAGGAAGGCAAGAAATAAATGGCTGAGACTGAGACAGAAGATGTGGCCTATCTTCAGGATATTATTTTCTCAACAGTGTAAGGCATGGGAAACATTACATCTAAATGTAATAGTACTACTTAATCTTAAGACCAAATGCACAAATCACTCATTAATTAAAAAAAAATTGTATGTTGTAGTGTTTATCTATAAATGAGTTGATTATATTTTTAGAAATCATGGAAAATGTGTAGACGCTGATGTCATTGTACTTTGGCTTTACTAAGGATGCTTATTGTGACCAAAGTTGTTTCCTCCCTTGGCTCCGGCACTAGACTACTGCTCCCTCCCACACCACCCACCTACTGACTCCCTCCCTGAGACACAAACACTCTAGATCATAAGGAAAATATGCTTCTAAAGATTTAAATCTGGTGTCTTTATTGCGGACAAAATTAGGTTCTTAACTAAGACATTTCAAAATCCTCTGTAGTTTTCCTACATGGCTCCTCTTAAGAATGGAATGAAAAAATTATTTATAATGATTAATTTCATGCTTGTGTCTGTTTTACATGAGCTCCATGAGGGTTAGAACCTTGCTTTTGTTTTTGTTTTTTTCACCTGAACTGTGGCAGGAATCTGGGAATTAACAAATATGTGTAAGTGCATTGTGTGTAAGCATGTATATATGCATGTGTATAAATATATTATTTTGAATGCTGCATTCTCATCTGACAATCTTTTACTCATTGTCACTGGATGCTTTTGACTTAAAAAATGTGATAACCTTTTTTCATGGTTCACTTAATTCAGCTTATTCAAAGATTTATGGGATCCAGAAGATTTCTATTTTCTCTCCAATACACAAAAATACATGGATTTAAACCCACCCCCCAAAAAAAATAAGTTCAGTTTAAGTTTGTTATGACACAGTGATATAACTATTTCAGTCTTCATTATCCATATCTCAGTGACCCTAAGAAATCCCAAACCTTTGTGTTTTTGTTTGCTTGTTTTAAATTACTTTTCTTTTGACTAAGCTCTGTCTCTTCCCTTAAGGCCAACGTCCCAATTTTTCCAGTGTAGCTCCTAGGCCTATATCTATCTCCCTACAGAATCACAGTATCTTAAGAACTGAGGTTTTATCAGGCATGCCAGAGAACACTAACACACACTTGCAGAGTCATTACTGAATGGTAAAGGCAGAGTGTATGGAATGGGGACAATATTTACAATTAGTATTTCCAATACTGACATTCTTTCATGTTGTTTTCCTACTTATTTGTCAATGGCCACATGATACTGGATAGGTAGGAGCGTGCACTTCACAAATAAGTTTAGCAAAGTTTTCCATATTTCCTTGCTCAGAAGCTTTGATTTCTGTTAAGTCATGTGTAGTTCCGTTAAGCCATCATGTTCAGCACACAGAATACCCCTTGGGATGTCCATTACTTGGGGGTCAGAGTAGTGAATCAGAGGGCTGGGCACATGCTTTGAATTAAATGCCACACCTAGACATTTCAGTGGGATTAAACCATAGAAGAAGAAGACAGCCAGAAATGACAACTCTTCCTTTGGTAATCACTTAAAATTTCTTAGCACTCTACCAAGTGTATATTAAAAAGTCTATCAAAGAACATAACGAAGTTAACAAGTCCATGGACATATTGTATATTAATATATATAATAATATTAATATATTAATAATATATTGTATATTAATTCTAATTGAAAAAAATTCAAAAATATTTTAACCACTTCCTGTCAAAAAAAATTCAAAATGCTTATCCTTCAGTAACTTAAAAAAGAGGAGATAAAGGAGAAAGATAAAATTAAATAGCACTTTGAAAACAAGTGAGAGATAAAGGATAGAGAGATAAGACATAAAAAGGAAAACTGCTGAATAAAAAAATACTACATTGTATGACAGACAGAAAATAGAAACAAAAAGCATAATCCCAGTCTTATGACAAAAGTAAATCTCTACAAAACTTTGGCATAAGATTAGAGTTATGAAGCACTTTAATTAAAAACTCTGTAAACACAGAATAGAGGCATATTTTAAATTGAAGATCCAAGAAGAAGTCACAACTCATTTCTCGGCTTCATGGGGTTTTCAAGCCAGAAAGTGATGATTCCAAGATTTCTAGAATCTTGCAATAATCATAGAAGAGAGGAAAGATAAAATCTCACCTTTCTTCTCTAATGAAGTTTACGGATAC
Source organism: Bison bison bison (assembly GCF_000754665.1). Classification (NCBI taxonomy): domain Eukaryota; kingdom Metazoa; phylum Chordata; class Mammalia; order Artiodactyla; family Bovidae; genus Bison; species Bison bison. The sequence continues at coordinate 11,776,754 of NW_011495084.1, read as the reverse complement.
TCATTGTTCAAAGATGGAAGCCTCCCCGCTCTTCTTGGGTCTGACCCAGAATATATTACTCAGGTACATGCAAGCCCATACACAAAACTCATGGTAAGAAACTGTTATTTTCTAATTGATGCTAGCTGAAGAAAGAATTTTAGTCCTTTAACGGAGAAGGCAATGGCACCCCACTCCAGTACTCTTGCCTGGAAAATCCCATGGATGGAGGGCCTGGTGGGCTGTAGTCCACGGGGTCGCTAAGAGTCGGACACGACACACTTTTCACTTTCATGCATTGGAGAAGGAAATGGCAACCCGCTCCAGTGTTCTTGCCTGGAGAATCCCAGGGACGGGGGAGCCTCATGGGCTGTTGTCTATGGGGTCGCACAGAGTCAGACATGACTGAAGCGACTTAGCAGCAAGGGCAATGAAAAAGCCTTTATTACAGTGCCCCAGAGCATTCATAATATAGAGGTGAGTTAGCATATACTTATTGGACAATCACATTTAAGTCAAATAAACTCCTTTTTCTATGACTTAACATCATTTATTCCTTCAGAATTTCAGAAATCTCAGGTCAGCCATTCTCCAGCAACCAACCTACAACTGAGGAGCCATAGAAGGACACTGCCCATACTTAGCCTTTCAAAAAATAAAAATCATGACAATGCCGAGGGTAAATTATCCATACTCCATTTTGATAGTCAATATTGCTTTAATTTGGAAAATCTATGCCAGTGGACTTGAGTTAATAAACATTTGTGAGCTGATGTTATTATTATTATTAAACATTCCACATTATTTGGATAATGAGTGGTCAGTTTTCCATCCAACACACGTAGAGTTCACTGATGGCAGCTTTAATATACTTTATCTAGGTTAATGTCAATAAACATCTTGAAAAGTATAAATTTTCATCATTTGTTTTCAGATAAAGAAACTGAAATTAAATGTTTTCAAGTTAAGAGTCTGCTAGTAATATCTCCAGTTACTTTTCTTCTTTTTTATTTAGCAGAATACTGATGTTGGTTTTGGAAAAGTTCCCACCTAAACATCATTTTTCAGACTCCTGTGCTGATATGGGTAGTCACGTAATAATATTTCTGGATGATAAGATATAAGTGGATTTATTGGGAAGGATTTCTGGGAAAGCACCTTAAATAGGAAATGGATTCATTCAATACTGCATGTATCCTCTTTGCCCTTGGGACATTTCCCTTACTCCCAGCCAGAAATGAAGAGCTCTGGCAACCATCTTGAGCTGGCTATGAGGGAAAAGCCAAGAAAATCAGCCTGACTTCCTTGAGACTTTAGACTGCCTACTTCTGAATCTCTTGCTTTGAGGCAGTCATGTAACACCTATGTCACTTAAACCACTGTTCTAGGATATTCTGTTAAATGCAGCTGAACTCTGTCCTTAAATTTTACATCCAGTGGTAGGCGAAAGGTTCGATAGCTATAAAACAATGTAACTTCTTCTGATTCCATAGTCCATAAAGAAAACTAAGAGTAGAATTTCTCAATGCTAAACCAGCTAGTCAAAGTATTGATAATATTTAAGGGCTTACATGCAGGCTTAGAATTACCCTTTAGACATCGGTGTCCTGCGATGCAAAAACATGTTCCTACTGCAGTCCTTCTTGTTTGTATTTAAGCATTCATCAAGTATTATTTTAAAACTTATTAGCAACAGAATATGTGTTCCAAGGACTAAAAATATGACCACTACCAAGCCACTTACAGTCTAGTTTGGTGGATATCTCAAATAATTAAGTGAAGAATTACTGTAATTGTGATCAATTCTATAAAAATAATGTTACTGCGATAAGACATAATAAAGAAATCTATTGTAGTCTATGGTATCAGAGAAGGCTTTGGAGATGTTAAAAAATAAACTGAGGCATATTAAAATTTTCAAGAGTTCATCTGAGCAAACATCAATTCTAACTGGGTATTAGGAGCATTCTGCCAACAGAAGCTAAGGTAAAGATTGTTATGGAGAAGATGCAGAAACAAAGCAAGACAATTATTTGATTGATTATAGCGTAGTGTTAGTAGCTCAGTCATATCCAACTCTTTGCGACCCCATGGACTGTAAGGCAGGCTCCTCTGTCCATGGGGTTCTCCAGGCAAGAATACTGAAGTGGGCTGCCATTCCCTTCTCCAGGGATTATAGCTTAAACCATTGCCTTATTTAAGAAAATATATTTGGCTGTTTGTTCTTAGGTTTAGATTTCCTCACACTGAGATATTTTCAGGAATTTACTCTGTTTTAGGTTTTAGTTTGATTATTTAGATGCTGGGGCACTAGAGCTGCTTTAGTCTCCAATGGCCTTTTCAGTTGAATTACTTTAATAGTGAGAGTGTAACACCTGTGCCAACTTCTGAAAAATAAGTGTTTATGAGCCAGGTGACTAGAGAGAGCGAATATTCAGGCATGAGAAACAGTATGTGTAAAGGTCGTGAGGTTTAATAAAGGTAGGGAGAAGTGGTTCACAGTTAAGATGGAGAAGCAGGTTATAATATAGGACCTTTTAGGTGGTTCTGAGATTTTACACTTTATCACAAAAAATATTGGAAACCATGGAACACTGTGGAGGTGGGTCATAACCAAATGGCTTTTGGGATAAAAGGGAAAACACCCTAATGAAGTATTTAAACAAATGGTTTGGAGCAAGACAAGAGGAAGCCATACTATTAGTTAAGATATTATTATTATTGTAGTAGTTCAAGCAAAAAAAAAAAATGGTGAATTAAATACAATGGTAACAGAGGAGTGGAAAAGTAGACAGATTTGATACGTATTGAGGAGTAAGTTGCTTCTGGATATAATGGCTGACTGGATAGTAGAGGGCTAAGAATGAAGATAAGAGTGACTTCTTTCTGAGTGGGTATTGTCATAAAATATCAAGATAGAGACTGCAGGAGAAGGAAAGATTTTTATGAAAAAGAGCTTTAATCCAGTGTTGAGTTTGAGGAATGTATAACACATGCAAACATAGATATTGAGGAAGCAGTTGATAAAAAGTGCAAGAAGTCTGCGGCGGTGTTCTAATTGTGGATGTGACCACATATAATGAACAACTTTATGTATATTTACTGACACACTTTTGCTTCTTTTGTTAGAAGCCCCTTGTACTATCAGCAAGCAGTTTTCACTGATGAGAATTAGGGAGAGCATTGCATCTTCATCCATCCACCAGTTTTGCATAAGTCTCCCTCTCCTGATAATTCCAAACAAGGTACTTAACAAGCTAACTCTCAGAAAGCACCCGCATCTTTGAACATTGTATCCGCCTCCTGTAATCTCTTACATAATTGTTAGAAGAATCACACCAGCGATTTAATGAACACATAAATGTTCCAGGAACTGCTGCATTCTTTGTATAAGTAATTCCTGAACAGTTCCACAAAGAAATATTTCCAACACCATTTTTTAAAATTGTCATCCTGATTATTTAACTTACATGAACAAGAATGTGCATAAATGTATAACTGAATCACTGTGGTACAGCAGAAATTAACACAACATTATAAGTCAACTACACTTAAATAAAATAATTTTTTAAAAAAGAAGAAGAAAAAAAAGCCAAGGGTGTCAGTAGGTTCATTATTAGTAATGTTTATTCTGGTTACTTACTTAGCCTGTGTTTGCTGGATTTTCCTGCTTTAAACATACAATTCTTCCTCAAAGAATTAAGCTGAGAAAATACTGAGTCCATGAAAATGTTGTAAACCCTCCCCCAACATTCACCATATATTCAGCCAATGATGAATTTTGTCTGAATTATTTATGACAATGATGGCTGTCATATGGTACTTTTCTTTCAATCTGTCTACATTTGTGAGTTGGCATTCTACTGCAAAATAAGAGCTTTCCCTTCCTCCTATCTATTTTATATCTTATAAAATATATCTTATATTTATATCTATTTTATATCTCAGAATCAGTTTAAATTCATGGATTTTAAAATTTTTTATTGTTGTAAAATGTGGAGTTTATTGTTACTTATGACATTTCTAATGTGATATAAATTCCATCTCAAAGACTCATTTTTTGCTAGGTAGTCTGCAAAATTTAATTTCAAAAATGTTTTTCACATAATGTCTTCCAGAATTAAATACGATTAGCTTTTGGATCAAACACTGGTTTGGAATACCCAAAGCTTCTACCTATTGGGATGGACACTTGTGAGCATGGTTGCTGAGTGAAAGAGTGAATTTAGTCAGAAATATCCAATATAAACTTTGCACAGAACATTCTTAGTGTATCTAAGTCTTAACCTTGGTTCTTATTCTTTTTTTTATTTATTTTAGTTGCAAGAAAATTATTTTACAATATTGTGCTGTTTTTTTGCCATACACCGACATGAATAACCCCAGGGTGTACATGTTTCCCACCATCCTGAACCCCCTTCCCACCTCCCTCTCCACCCCATCCCTCTGGGTTGTCCCAAGAACCAGCTTTAGTGCCCTGCTTCATGAATCCAACACCATTTTACAGGGAAGGAAATGGAGATTCAGAGAGGCACATTGATCAAGATATTCCTAGGGTGAGTGGGAAGCTTGTCTTCCTTCCATCCTCAGTCTCTCAGACTTCCACGGCATCCCTATCTGTTCCCACTGAGGAGCTGATAAAAAATGTTCCACGGTAGTGATGGAAACAAGTACCAGCTCTTCTTAAATTAGCACCAAATACTACATGCAAATATTCCACAAGTGTTTCAGAGAGTGTTGAGTTTCTTTACTGAGAAAAGCTATATTTAGAGATAAGATATGGGTGATGTTCAGAATGTAATGTCAAGACTAAATTTTATATTTACTCCCTTTGTTTACCTTATAAGGTAGATGAACAATAGAGGCCTCCGTTGCATTACTTGAGAAACTAATTCTTCAAAACAGGCCTAAAAAGTCCATCTGTTTTAATAAAAATCTCGGTAGGATGTTAACTTAAGAGTAGCTGTGATGAATGGCAATTAGCAAGATGCTTTGTGCATAGTATGATAGCTAGGTCATGATTCAGTGCTTACTGCCTTCAAAAATTTGGCATATTAATGAGACAGGTGTATGAGGTGAAGAGAAACATCCTTTAAACTTCATTTTGATTTTACCCCAATCATTGCACTTTTTTTTTTGGGGGGGGGGGCAAAGTCTTTGATTTTGTTCATTTCTCACAAATAATACAGCCAACAATGAATGCAATCTTTCCTTGCTGCTGCTAAGTCACTTCAGTCATGTCCGACTCTGTGCGACCCCATAGATGGCAGCCCACCAGGCTCCGCCGTCCCTGGGATTCTCCAGGCAAGAACACTGGAGTGGGTTGCCATTTCCTTCTCCAATGCATGAAAGGGAAAAGTGCAAGTGAAGTCGCTCAGTTGCGTCCGACTCTTCGCAACCCCATGGACTGCAGCCTACCAGACTCCTCCGTCCATGGAATTTTCCAGGCAAGAGCACTGGAGTGGGGTGCCGTTGCCTTCTCCAAGCACATAATATAAATTAATGATGTAAACTATATATTTTAAAAACATTCTAAACAGTGTAGAGTAGAAATGGAAATACTCCCATATGCCTTGAGCATATTCATTTTCATTCAAACATGTTTCTTGCACATTGTTTTATCTGGTAAAATAGATTTTCAAAATGATATTTTAATATTTTTATTTTAAATACTTAAAAATAAAATTATTTTTAAAAAACCTATTAGTTTCCCCTGTATAAAAATTAAAAAATTTGGAAAAACATGTAAAGATATTAATTTTTAATAGCTATATTTACTTCCAGGCTCTTTTCATGTCTTGATATGATTATAAGATACATACAGTTTGTGTTTTGATAGTCTAGTGTTGCAGTGTGATAGTTTGAGTGACTTTTTTGCTTGTGAAAAGTACCAAATCGTATTGTGAATTAGCTTTGGAGCCTCTTATCAGTTCAACATGCTTCTGAGAAAATTCACAATATATGAACTTGAAATTAGATTAATAACTTGATCATTTCCTGCAGTACTGAGGCAGGGATTCTAGGAGATCCCCTGCAAGTGATGCAAACCGTTAAGTTCATGGTCCTCCCACAAGTCTACTCTAAAGGCCTCCAGAATCAAGGATCCTCTTTCCCTTCTATCTCAAGTAAGCATGTCTTACTGGCAGACTCTACCCCGGAGCCATTCAGGGAAAGAGATTCTGGGAAAAACATTTCTATGAGAATGTGGTTTGATGCAAGGTTAACAGCAGACTTCCAAGCATATTATATAACAGAGAAGTTGAAGAGGTTGAAGACCTCTGTTTCCTGATTAAAACATCATTACTTCTTCTTGTCTGTAGATACTCCAGGTGCTCTGAAGTTCTAAAAGAAAGGAACTTACATTTGGATTCTACCAAAAGCAATGACTAGGGTGGAGACTGAACACCGTTAGGCCTGGATCTCTTTCTTTGCTATCTTCATTTACTTTCTGAGTGTTCCAACATAGATAGGTGGCTTGAATTATCATCTACAATGACAGCTCTCAAATCTATATTTCCAGCCTGGACCTCTTCCTTCCCATCATTAAAATATATCCATAATCCAACCAATACTCACTTCCATGCCCACCACCTTAATCTCAGATAAACATAATAAACTATCTACTTCTTAACTAGATTCCCATCTCTGGACTTTAGCCTTTTATATTCAATAAAGTAGACCGAGTATATAGAGGTGATTATTTTAAAATGACATGTCATATCACTCCTCTGCCCAAAAACATCTAGTGCCTTCCTTTCTTGAAAAAAGAACAAAACAACAACACCACTCCCCAAAATAACAACAACAAAGGCAATGTCCCACCAGGTCCTTGGATATCTGGCAATCATTTTCTTCCTGACCTCATCTTCTATTACTATCACAGGCATTTCCTTTGCTCCAGTCCCACTGACTAAATTTGCTATTTCTCTGCTACATCATTCATCCCTGTCATAGTCTTTGAACTTGCTTTTCCCTCTGTTTCAAGTACTTATTTAACTCTTCAATTGATGCCTTTGCAATAAGGCCTTTCTTGACCTCTGTGTATTAATAATATCTTACCCAACCATGCCACTCCCTGCCTCCCTATACTTAAATTACTTACCAATGCCAACATGTAGAATGTATTTATTTATTTTCATCTTTTCCCTCCACTGGATTTGAAGTTCCATGAGAGTGAGAATTGTAACTCACTGCTACTACATCCATAAAAAAAAGAACAGAGCCCAGCATTTGTATTGAATAAATACTGAATAAGTAATTGGTGAATAAATAAATAAATAAACTCTGAGTAGTATAGAGAAATGGTAACAGATAGATGTGGTCATCAAGCATTTGAGTTTAACCATAATAGGTAAGTGCACTGTAATATTTAAAAAAAAGATGATCTACTGCATAGTGAAGCTCATTTATGTAAAATGAGCACCAGCAATTCTTACTTAATTTGGTATGTAGTCAGTTGCTTCTGTTCCTGAGAGCTATAACACGGTCCGTCCAAGACCCGAGAGCTGTGACACTCCAAGGGCTTTAATGTCCGTCACTCCAGATCTTTGTTGGGACAAGACAGAACCGAGGAGTATACACTCGCCTGACACTTCTATTTTATTTCATTCTATATTAACATAATATGCTCTCAGGCTGTGGACAAGCCTTTCTTCATATAATGGCACAAAAGCTCCAGGTTCTGTAGAAAAATAAGAAGATTATGCCATTTTTGATTTTCTAAATAAATATTACCAAAACAAAGAATTTACTTATTTTATGATAACTGGAGACTTACTGTGAACTGATATTTCACTGGCTTTGCTATCATAGTTCAGTTCAGTCCAGTCGCTCAGTCGTGTCCTGCCTTTTGAGAAATCTGTATGCAGGTCAGGAAGCAACAGTTAGAATTGGACATGGAACAATAGACTGGTTCCCCATTGTGAAAGGAGTACGTCAAGGCTGTATATTGTCACCCTGCTTTGCAACCACGTCTCCCAACATTTTCACTGACAGTTTCTACTTGAGTTTCCTTTCTTCCTCCTCCTAGACTTTGCACATTGTCTTCCCTCTGCCTGAATGGTCTTCCAGCATTGATGTGCTTATAAAGATTTTTCTCTGCTTTTGAGACTCATATCAAGTGCCAATTCCCTAACCAACCTTTCCTTGACTCACATAGGTAGATCAAGGTGCTACTTCTTATGCTCTTATTGCACCCCAAATACAGATCTTGAAGGAAGATCTGTATAGATATAGATATAGATAATAGATATCACTAGTGCCTTTGATAAAAGCATATAGAGAAGACAAACTGGCATCCAAAGAAGAGTGGGAGTTCCTGAATTCTCACATTTAGTATTGTAATCAGACTATTCTATATCCCAGAGACTCAGAGACGTAAAATTCTGCACTGAGGGGAAAAAAGCATTACTCTTTGTGATGTCATATACCTTGAACTCTAAAGAACAGAAGATATATAAATTCATAATTTAGAGACATTAAACTAGAAAATTCCTCATTCAAGTAATATGCTCTATTTTTACCCAATAAAAAATTTTATAAATCATATTAGTATCTATAAATTTCCTTTCCAGAAAACTGATGAACATAGTAAAGTTTAATGACTCATTTATATACATGCAGGGCTTTTTTTTTTTTAAGTGAGATTTTGCTTCTTAAAGCTAGAAAAAAGAAGAAAGAAATGCTCATTCCTAAGGCCATCACCTTGAAAACTTACTCCCTCTCAGTTCTTACTGGCAGGTGAATATTTCTTCTTTGCCAAGTGAGTCACTTGAAATAGGAATGTTAGTTTATTACAACCTACTTGGGTCAAGTTAATCTGAAGAAAATGTAAGAAAGAAAGAAAAAAGTTGCTATGCCATATGAATACAGAAAAGTATATGTGCAAAAAATAATATAAATGAATAGCATATGAAACAAAGTCTTTAAATAATGAAAAAAATTTGATGGACCCTACTAACTTTAGTATTGAAAATGTATACTGCTAAAATGGCTGCTTCTCTAAAAACTATCTGAAATGCAAGAAGCTGGAAAGCTAAATATGAGTTTGGGGGTTTTAAGAATATGTCCTCAGATTCTTTGATAGTCTTCTTGAGAACTGGAGCTTAGCTCCCTCCTCTTCTAGTGTGGGATAGTGGGATTTTGATGTCGTTTGTTGTCTGGTTGCTGAGTCATGTCTGATTCATTGCAACCCAAGGACTGAAGCACATCAGCCTTCCCTGTCCTCACTATCTCCTGGAGTTGCTCAAATTCATGTCCACTGAGTCAGTGACGCCATTAGTTAGGTAGTTTAGCTGCTCAGTCATGTCCGACTCTGCGACCCCATGGACTGCAACATGCCAGGCTTCCCAGTCCATCACCAACTCCCGGAGCTTGCTCAAACTCACGTCCATTGAGTCAGTGATGCTATCCAACCACCGCATCCTCTGTCATCCCTCCTCCTGCCTTCAATCGTTTCCAGAATCAGGGTCTTTTCCAATGAGCCAGTTCTTTGCAACAGGTGGCCAAAGTATTGGAGTTTCAGCTTCAGCATCAGGCCTTCCAATGAATATTCAGTACTGGTTTCTTTAAGGATGGACTGGTTGGATCTCCTTGCAGTCCAAGGGACTCTCAAGAGTCTTCTCCAATATCACAGTCCAAAAGCATCAGTTCTTCGGTGCTCAGCTTTCTACATAGTCCAACTGTCACATTCATACATGACTACTGGAAAAACCATAGATTTGACTAGATGGACCTTGGTCGGCAAAGGAACGTCTCTACTTTTTAATATGATGTCTGGGTCAGTCATAGCTTTTCTTCCAAAGAGCAAGCACCTTTTAATTTCATGGCTGCAGTCACCATCTGCAGTGATTTTGGAGCCCAAAACAATAATGTCTGTCACTGTTTCCATTGCTTCCCCATCTATTTGCCCTAAAGTGATGGGACTGGATGCCATGATTTGGCTTTCTGAATGTTGAGTTTTAAGCCAATTTTTTCAGTCTCTTCTTTCACTTTCATCAAGTGGCTCTTTAGCTCTTCTTCACTTTCTGCCATAAGGGTGGTGTCATCTGTGTATCTGAGGTTATTGATATTTCTCCCGGCAATCTTGATTCCAGCTTGTGCTTCATCCAGTCTGGCATTTCACATAATGTACTATGTATATAAGTTAAATAAGCAGGGTGACAATATACAGCCTTGATGTACTCCTTTTATTTGGAACCAGTCTGTTGTTCCATGTCCAGTTCTAACTTCTGCTTCTTGACCTGTATACAGATTTCACAAGAGGCAGGTCAGGTGGTTTGGTATCCCCATCTCTTTAAGAATTTTCCACAGTTTGTTGTGATCCACACAATCAAAGGCTTTGGTATAGTCAATAAGCAGAAGTAGATGTTTTTCTGGAACTCTCTTGCTTTTTTGATGATCCAACAGATGTTGGCTATTTGATCTCTGGTTCCTGTGCCTTTTCTAAATCCAGCTTGAACATCTGGAACTGTGAACACTGTTCACAGTTCATGGTGATTGGCCATTGAGCCATCTCAACCTCTGCTGCCCCTTCTCTTCTTGCCTTCAATCTTTTCCAAAATCACGGTCTTTTCTAATGAGTTGGCTCTTCACATCAGGTGGGCAAATTATTGGAGTTTCAGCTTCAGTATCAGTCCTTCCAGTGAATATTCAGGGTTGATTTCCTTTAGGATTGACTAATTTGATCTCCTTGCAGTCCAAGGGACTCTCAGAGTGTTCTCTAGAACTACTATTCAAAAGTGGGATAGACTTATCCATACACTTCTTGGGGGGAGAAGTAAAAACAAACAAAAAACTATAGATACATGGGCATCACTGCCAAAATTAGGTTGCACGAGGACTTCAGCTTATATTTTACGTACAGTCAACCTCAAATCTGCCTGTCTCTGTCTCTCTATCTCTGGTAACGATTCTGTTGGATCTATAGCTGGCTTTGACTCATTATTTATAAATGATACACTTTTATATATAGAAAATCCCAAAAACTCAACCAAAAAAACTGTTGGGACTAATTAACTAATTCAGTACAGTTGCAGGATATAAAATCAACATATAGGAATCAGTTGCATTTGTATACACTAACAATGAAACATCTGAAAAAAGAACTAAAGAAAAGTATTCCATTCACAATAGTGTAAAAAACAGTAAAATGCCTAGGAATGAATTCAACCAAGGAAATAAAAGATCTGTACAATAAAAACTATAATACTTTTTGAAAGAAACCAAAGAAGATAAAATAAATGGAATGACATCTTGTGTTCATGGATCAAAAGAATAAATATATTCTTGTTATAATACATGTTCATTATCTGAGAGTTTCTGTGGATCAGAACCCTGTGCTGAGGGTTTCATGAAGCTGAATGAGGCTGAGCTGAATTTCTTTTCTAGAGCTTAGGGAACTCTTCCAAGCTGCTAGTTGAGAAAATTAATTTCCTTGTAGCTATAGAATTTCATAGTGGCTTGCTCTTATTAATGTCAGCAGGAGAGACTGTTTAACCTCTAGATTCATTGTTAAAAGGGTTCACCTAAATAGTCAGGCCCATCCAGGATAATTCCCATCTGATGAATTTAAAGTCAACATATAAAAAACTTTAACTGCATCTGAAAATTCCCTTCACTTTGCCATTTGCTATTGATTAGGAGGGACTATATAAAGGTATAGATACCAGGGGTCACAAATGATGAGGGCTTATCTTAAAATTCTGCCTCCAGAGACCCTATATCAGAACAACGCACCTAAGCTGCTCCGTTTCCTAACTCATGTAAAAATTAATGTTTGTTGTATTAAGTGGCTAAGTTTGGGGCTGTTTTATTACACAGCCATAGGTAACTAATACAGTTAAAGCATGGGAACTACATTCAGGGAAACTGTATACAATATCATCCTCTTCTTTATTTGGAAAGCCCAGTTTTGCCCATGGTGGATATTGAAAAAGTACTATATTAAGTAAGGATATAATCTTTACGTTTCACATAAAGACCTTACCAGAAAAGCAGCACAAAAAATCAGAATATAATCTTTGTACTCAAAAACTAATTTTGGAAATTGATACAGAATTGGCACTAACTCAAAGTTGTCCTTTTAAAAAGCCTTAATATATTAATACCATCCTTGAGGTCAAAGTAGACCTTGAGGCAGAATAATCATACAGCCAAATCAAGTTACCAAAACTTTCTTGCTAACACATCCGTAATCAAAATTCTTTCATACTGAAAAGTATAAAATACTTTCTTTTCATTGAAAATGAATGCCCATTAAATGAAGTTCTGTTTTGTAATAAATGGTATTAAAATAGTTTCTATACAGATGTATTATGTAACATTTCTTCTCACTTAATAGTGATAACAATTGAGAGTAGTGGCACGTGATATGTGTTTTATGCAAAATAATCATTTCAATAAACATGAAACCAAAAGTTAATGAAAGTAAGTCTAACCTTAAATTCTCAAAGAGGATTTCTGTATAATCTCTCTTTTCCAGTATTTAACTGCTCTTCTTAAGGTTTCATTGTGTGTGATTATGTATTACTCAAAAAAGTATGAATTATATGTAGATCATCTTGCTTTTGGGGCTTCCCGGTGGTGCAGGTGGTAAATAACCTGCCTGCCAAAGTAGGAGAGCAAGAAACACAGGTTCCATCCCCAGGTCTGGAAGATGCCCTTGAAAGGAGGGCATGGCAATCCACTCCAGTATTCCTGCCTGGAGAATCCTGTGGACAGAGGAGCCTGGGAGGTCATAGAGAGTTGAACATGACTGAAGCGACTTAGCACACGTGCATCCATCTTGCTTTCCAAATACTTGTTACTTAATTTACTATTTATATAGTTTTATTAGTATCCTAGAACATCAATTTTAATAAAAAAACAATTCAAAGGGATAACATTAAAAAATAGCTATTACCTCTGTGTTCAGGGGAAAAGCCCCAAAAGACAGCTCTGCTTTAGTGAGATCATTTATATCAATCAAATAAATGGTGGAATTTATCTAGTATTTCAAAAGTGGGGACAGTTGAGGATCTAAGAAATATATATAGGAATGTGGATTGTGAGTTCAATTATTTTTTGTCTTTATTATTTTGCAGAATTTTCAGTATAGTAGTGATATCTTTATTCATATATAAGTATAAACATGTTTAAGTCAAAAGTAAATTAATTTTGGTCTCTTTGCCTTTGGCTTACTATATAGATTACCATTTTTGCAACATTGAGAATAATGAAGAGTTGATCCTATGTGCAATTCTACATCCTATCTTCATGGCAAGCAGCACAGCTTCAAAGGAGAAATGATGAAAACAAGAGAGCAGGAAAAAACAGTAAGCAATCAAAATTCCTTCCCTGAGGAGAAAGAAGCCTCTGATAGCCAACTGGTGATAAGGCAATTTATGGATATAAGGATTCCAGAAAGTAATTTTATAATATTGCCTTAAAATAATAAAACTCTAGAAATAGGGGACTTAAGGTAATGTTATATGAAGGAATGAGCTTTAGAAAAGCACTTCTGTACCCACTAAGTTCCCAGTGAGTGACTAGGGCAGGAGATATCTCTGCCTATTGCAGGATGAGAAAATTGAGTATAGGGAACATCATTATTGGTTCAAGCTTCTGTGGATATTAAAGGGTAGGTCTAGGAATGAAATTCAAGGCTTAGGACTAGTTTTCTGAGTTTCTTCCACTAGGAAATATTGCCTTGACTCATCCATTGAAGACATCTTTAAAACTGAATCTCCATAAACTAGTAAGAGCTCAAAAATCTTAGTTTCAAAAAAGAATATTAAAATTTTATAACTTCCAGACTCAAGAAATCCCAGAGAGTTTAAGAGACTTAGCCTTGATCATACTTTGATCAAGAGCTTTGCATGGTAGGTTTTATCACTTTACAATGAGAATAATCTTATTACGTAAGAAAGGTCCATCTAGTCAAAGCTATGTTTTTTCCAGTAGTCGTGTATGGATGTGAGAGTTGGACCATAAAGAAGGTTGAGTGCTGAAGAATTGATGCTTTTGAACTGTGGTGTTGGAAAAGACTCTTGAGAGTCCCCTGGACTGCAAGGAGATGGAACCTGTCAATCCTAAAGGAAATCAACTCTGAATATTCATAGGAAGGACTAATGCTGAAGTTGAAGCTCCAAAGCTTTGGCCACCAGATGTGAAGAACTAACTCAGAAAAGACCCGATGCTGGGAAAGATTGAAGGCAGGAGAAGCAGACAAGAGAGGATGAGATGGCTGGATGGCATTGCCGACTTATCGGACGTGAGTTTGAGCAAGCTCCGGGAGATGGTGAAGGACGGGGAAGCCTGACATGCTGCAGTCCATGGGGTCACAAAGAATCAGACACAACTGAGCGACTGAACCATTACCACCACCACCAGCTAATGAGCATGGAATCATGAGTCTGTACTTCATGAAACTCCTGTAGTCTAGTAAATTTTAGGGATTTCTAGATACATTATTCCCAAATTAAAATTGGAGTGTTCAAACCCCAACACCAATATCTAGAAGTGAGTGAAAATGCAGGATAAACTGGACACATATTTCCAGAGTGCATTTTATTCAGTATTGGGCACTATAACATGGTTTTCCTGCACTAACATAATCACAAATATATAAAAATCAAAAACATTATTAACAGTAAAAAAGACTCTAAAGATAGTTCTCACTTTGGTGTTTTCTTGAATTCTGCCCCCAAGCTTCATGGATATTTATTTGCTTTCCTCTAAAGTTGAGGCACTATTTGGGAAAAGTTAGGCAAACACTGCTTTAGAAGACAAAGGACCTTCCTTTCTTTCTTTTTTTTTTAATTTTATTTTTAAACTTTACAACATTGTATTGGTTTTGCCATATATTGAAATGAATCCACCACAGGTATACATGTGTTCCCCATCCTGAGCCCTCCTCCCTCCTCCCTCCCCATACCATCCCTCTGGGTCGTCCCAGTGCACCAGCCCCAAGCACCCAGTATCGTGCATCGAA
>NW_011495084.1:11761107-11761704 GCF_000754665.1 Bison bison bison | reverse complement strand
ACCAGCCCCAAGCACCCATCTTCGTGCATCGAACCTGGACTGGCGATTCGTTTCATATATGATATTATACATATTTCAATGCCATTCTCCCAAATCATCTCACCCTCTCCCTCTCCCACAGAGTCCAAAAGACTGTTCTATAAATCAGTGTCTCTTTCGCTGTCTCGTACACAGGGTTATCGTTACCATCTTTCTAAATTCCATATATATGCGTTAGGACCTTCCTTTCTTTTCATCTCTCTCATGATACAATCCTCCAGAGTGAACCCAGACTCTATTTTACATCCTTTTCTTAAAATCTCATCTTAAAATTTCTTGATTTTATTAATATTGTCATTAATTAGTCTACAATTTCAGAGGAGGCAATGGCACCGCACTCCAGTACTCTTGCCTGGTGGGCTGCAGTCCATGGTGTCGCGAAGAGTCGGACACGACTGAGCGACTTCACTTTCACTTTTCACTTTCATGCATTGGAGAAGGAAATGGCAGCCCACTCCAATGTTCTTGCCTGGAGAATCCCAGGGACAGGGGACCCTGGTGGGCTGCCGTCTATGGAGTCCCACAGAGTCGGACACAACTGAAGTGACTTAGCAGCAG
>NW_011495084.1:11754352-11761007 GCF_000754665.1 Bison bison bison | reverse complement strand
GGGATTTCATATATATATATATATATATTTTTTTTTTTTTCCCCAAGCCCTCTGATTGAACAAAAAGACGTCTTCAAAACTTGATAAAGTAATAGTTGTTGCTTTTCAAATCCAACACTAGTATTCTAAATAATTGCAATATCACCAGTTTTGCCCTGAGTTCTCATTGTTGGGTGACTTAGACTTCCTGCTCCATTCTACAAGTTTCCTGGGCTGTGTGTTGGACCTATTTTAGAACTTTCATTTTTATATTCCATCTAACTAAGAGTCTCTCTCCTTTCCCTGCCACCCATCCCAGTATGATCAAGAATGATATTTTACTTAAAAATTGAGATAGAAATTGAATGAACAAATTGAATTTATAGAATGCTCTGACTCCCTCCAAATATCATAAGTAAGATAATTTTGCCTTCCACATTGGGCTGTGGTTGAATTTCTACTATTTGTTCTTCCTCGCCCTTGTCTCCAGATTTCTTAGATAGTAAAAATGTATGTATATCTCACCGTTTGCCTTAAAATACTAATTTGGTTTAACAGTTGCAATTTTTTTTTTTGAGATATTAAGGAAATATTTTTTTTCTTTTATAGAAAGAAAATAGACTTTATTTTTTGGAGTTTTAGGTTTACAAAAATTAAAGATAGAACAGAAAATTTCTATATAGCCCATCTGTACTTCCTCGCAGTTCACACTGTATTAACATCTTGCATTAGTGTAGCATATTTGTTACAGCTGATAAACCAAAACTGAAACATCATCATTAACTAAAGTCCACAGTGCACATTTGGCTTCCTTCTTTGTGTTATAGTTCTACAGACTTTAACAAATGCAGACATCACGCACCCACCATTACGGGGGGATGTTTCTGCCCTAAAATCCCCCTGTGCTTCACCTAGTTAACTCTTCCCTCTCCCTCTGAAGCCCTGAAAACCACGAATCTTTTTACTACCTCTATAATTTTGACTTTTATAGAATGTCATATACTTAGAATCACATAGTATGTAGCTATTTCAACTGAATTCTTACATTAAACAATATGCAATTTAAGGTTCCTATGTGTCTTTTTGTGGCTTGATAGCACATTTTTATGGTTGAATAAATTTCATTGCATAGATACTTCAATCTGTTTATCCATTCACCTTTAAGGACATCCTGGTTGTTCCCAGTGTTGTACATTTATGAAATCCGCATTCATGTGCAGGTTTTGGGTGGACCTAAGTTTTCAATTTATTTGGGTAAACACCTAGAAATGTGACTGCTGGACCATATGGTAAGATGATATTTAGCTCTGTAAGAAACACAAACTGTTCTTCAAAATGGCTGTACCATTTTGCATTCCCACCAGCAATGAATGAAAGTTACTGTTAATCTACATTCTCACTAACATTTGGTGTTGTCAGTTTTTTTTTGTTTTTGTTTTTTTGCATGTTGGCCATTTTAATAGCTGTCATATTAAAAAAAATGTTTTATATTATTTGTTTCTCTTTAAGTTTCACAGTTCATTGAAATAATAAGCTATATTCCTGCTAAATTAAAATCAAACTTAAGCTTTATATGTGTCTAATTTTTAAAATTCATAAATATAGAACTGCAATAAATTTGATGATAAATCTGAATGAGGTAGGAATTAAATACAACAAAACTCCTTCAAATCCACAATATTACTCAATCTGAACTTAGAAGAGACAATAAATATCACCATTTTGAAGGAGATATTTATGTATTATGTTATTTCTACTATGAAGAACAAGCCATTCCCAGCCCGAGCATAATAAAAAGAAGGAATGAATGCATATAACTTCATCTTTTTAGAATCCATTTCAAAGCCACTAAAGTTATTTTTGCTGAGATGCAAGCAAGGTTTCAGACACCTTATAGCACTTGATTTATTTTCAGTAAGAAAAAGGCGATAAGTAGCTTTCTAATGGTGTACATAGATTTCTTCATAAGGAAAAGTTTAGATATGAGGTAATTTCCATTTTAATAATTTAGATATCTCTTGAATAAGAACACACTATATGGATTCACATCACACTTTGGAGAAAGAAACAATCAGGAGTTTGCTGGGAGTCCATAGAAAGCAAAAACAAAAAAATAACTAGTGTTTTCTTCTCCTGAGGGCTGAAGAATGACACCTTGAAAAGAGGATGAATTTTACAGACTGGTGGACTTAGGATGAAAAGGTCTGCTATCTGGTACATAGCAGATGCCCAGGAGTTTTGCAGAGGCTTTGAGGTAGCTACCATGAGTTGCAGGTTGTGGTTTACATGAAGCAGATTCTTAGAGACTCCTAGAGACAGAGGTTAGTATACACGATGTTTATTAGGAAGTGTCTGGGAGAAACAGCAGTGGAAGAAAACAGAAAGAAGCAAGATTGAGTAGAGGGAGAAGGAGGGTTGCCAGGCCAACCCAACTGACCCAGCCAAACCCCTGGGGAGTTCTAAATCTGGAAAAGCCCTCCAGAGTTGCTTCTCTCTAGGCTGAATAGACTGAGATTTTCTACCCTTGGCTCCATCAGTCTTTGGATGTGAACCGCCATAGAAGGGCGTGATCTTAGGGAAAATGTATCTCTGTAGCTGACAAATATCAAGACACATTCAAGTAAATCCTAGATGTCAAAACATATTTTTCCCTGCCTTCATCAACTAATAGCAGTTCTACCTCCTCCTGATGATCAGATCATTTACCAGATGCTTGCCAATCTGTGCAGGAGGAGACTAAAATACCCAGGCAGTTTTACAGTTTAATAATCCTAGTTCTTTGTCCTGTAGTTGGAAAAACCCATCTTTTGGAACAGAGATTTTTAACCATGCAGAGACCAGACTTGTGAAAATGAGATAGCCAAATTCTCCCATAGACTCACTGGAGGTGATGATAATTGAAGCCATTCCTGGTTCTAGTATTAAGTTTCCAAGTCCACATAACTCTCTATTGGGGGCAGAGCACCATAAAAAAATATTTTGACCCCAGTTGTACACAAAAATCTGGAGGACGGTGTCCCATCACCCAAGGGTTGACTGTGAGCTCTGTGTACTTTAATCTGGGTCATACGAAATGTGATATAAACAGTAAGCCCCATGATGGGAAGCTCGCTATCTTGCTGTAAAGTGGCTATTTATTGGGAAACAAAATTATAAAGGATCCAGTGCTAGTAGATCAAAGATTATCTAAGATTTTTGAGAGTGCTATGAGGCTGAGCAGACAAGAAAGACAAGCTTATGTGGAAAATATGTGTCTATACTCTTGGAATGGATGTCTGTTGCCTCTAAATTCAAAAAGACCCAACCGAGCGGCAGTTGGGTTCCTTGAGAAATGGTGCCTTACTAGGGGATCAGCACTGATCTTTGTTGCTGGACATGTGGCACTGGCAGGAGCTATATCAGTTTTGGTAAGTGGGAGCTCACCAATTTTTGTCAATCTGTTAATAGTCTCTTATCTCTGCCACTGTGGTTACTTCTTTCACGTACTCCTTATGTCATTGCTGGGGTGCTCAGTTGCTTCAGCCTTGTCAACTCTTTGCGACCCTATGGACTGTAGCCTTCGAGGATCCTCTGTCCATGGGATTCTCCAGGCAAGCATACTAGAGTAGGTTGCTATGCCCTCCTTCAGGGGATCTTCCCTACCCAGGGATCAGACTCGCATCTGCCTGTGTCTTCTGCATTGCAGGTGGATTCTTTACCCACTGAGCCATCTGGGAAGCCCACTGCTGGGGTGACCAATGTCAAAGTCTATCTGACATCAACTGGCTAAGTCATTTTGTCCTCTTCACTTATTAATACTTCTTCTGTGGTGAATAATGTCTAGTTAACATGTAATTCTAAGATATTCACACTTTGTTCATTCTCTTATCTATCCATCCATCCATATTTCTCTATCTCACATCCCATTGTCCCTATTCTTCCCATCTTTCTTCTTCCGGTAATTCATTACCTTTTACTGATGTGTAGTTTTCTATTGTATGTACAGTCTTTTATTTTTTTTCTTGAATGACTACTGGGGTTGTTACTAGTTTTGGGAGATTATAAATAAAGCTTGTATAAACATTCACATGCATGGTTTTGTATGAACATAAGTTTTCATTTCTCTAGGGGGAAAAAAATCTGTCTTTTTAATAAACTGTGCTGGATCAATTGGATATCCACAAGAAAATAAATAAATAAAACTGACTTCTCTACTTCCCTGGTGGCTCAGATAGTAAAGAATCTGCCTGCAATGTGGGAGACCCGGGTTCGATTCCTGGGTTGGGAAGATCCCCTGGAAAAGGAAATGACAACCTACTCCAGTACTCTTGCCTGGAAAATCCCATGGACAGAGGAGCCTGGTGGGCCACAGTCCATGGGGTTGCAAAGAGTCAGACATGACTGAGCAACTTCACTTTTGGACTTTCTTTTGGACTTCTTACCATACACAAAAATTAATTACTAGTAATATGTAGATTGCAATGAGGGAGATCTGGGTTCGAACCCTGAGTTGAGACGATCCCCTGGAGAGGGCATGGCAACCCACTCCAGTATTCCTGCCTGGAGAATCCCCATGGACAGAGGAGCCCGGTCCGTGGGGTTGCAAAGAGTTGGATATGATTGAGCAACTAAGCATACACAGTATGTAGATTTGTTGTGAAATATTTATCAAGCAGGGTATAAAAATCATTAACCATAAAGGAATATTTTATTAAATTGAATATATTTTAAAATTTTTATTTATCAAAAACACTATTAAGGTGAAAAAAAGTTTTAGAGTGAGGGAAGAAATATATAATCCAAATAACCAACATGGACTGCAGCCTACCAGGCTCCTCTGTCCATGGGATTTTCCAGGCAAGAGTACTGGAGTGGGTTGCCATTGCCTTCTCCGAAATAACCAACAGAGAGCTCCTATTCAGGCTTTATTTATTCTTTTTAATCAATTAGAAAATTTAGAGAGCTTAACTGGGGTTGGTGGCAAAGAGACAGTGTGGAATGGACAAGAAAGTTGACCAGGAACATTGTCGTCTTCACAGTGTGCATAGTGTGTGTGTGTGTGTGTGTACATGTGTTAAAGTATCTCTTCCCTACCTCCCCGGTTTTGTTGAGAATCAGTTTCCTAAAGTCTTTCTGTCTGCTTGCTGACCTCCCTCTCTCTCTGTTGAGAGCGAGAGGTAGTTATCTGATTAGGAAATTTGGAAAAATGAGGCTTACGTAACACAGTCCTTTCCTCTCTTGGAAGAAGGTAAGGAAAAGGGATATTAATTATTTAGCATTGTCGAGATACAATAGCATATATAAACTCTTCTATGGAATTTTAAGTTCATGCAATTTTAATTAGAGTCATTTTCTTAAATGTCGTTGTTATATTCTAAGTTTGATATTAGAAATGCATTCACTTGCTACCTTCACTATGTCAGAAATGGTTTTTCCTCAAGTTTTCATTTCTCAGTATCTTTCTTAAAGGGCTCACTGAGGCCTTTCATGTTCTTTAGTCTGAAATCTTAGGAAAGATGAAGAAGTGGAGGAAAAAGAGAAGGAAAGGAGAGTAGAAAATATTAGTAACACTGTGTCTGTTTATTAAGTGCTTTTTACGTGTCAAGCACTAAGTGCTTTATATGTTCCAGATTTAATTCTCACGACAAACTCACTTTACAGGTAAGGAAATTGAAGATAATAGAAATTAAACAAGTTGCCTAACACAACAAAGCTTCATTTCTGTAAACTTTCATGTCATTTTCGGACTATTTTTTATCCTGATCTTTCCATCTCTCGTTGTATGATACTTTCATTTTTTCCCACATGTTTCCTGTCTCATGTAATCAATTATTAGTCTCTTTAAAACACAGATTATTTCTCATTTCAATCTCTAAACAATGCCCTGGATACATTAGATATCCTGTCAATGTTTGCTGGTTATGACATAAGAGCTCATAACAGAAGAGACCATAAGACATTGGTGTACAAGTTCTGGGGATAAAATAGAGAATTTAGTCTCTGTATCATGTAAGCTGTAAAAGGTTATGTTATCTATAAATAAAGTGTGTAGTGAAGTTTTTAAGGACTTTGAAGTTGGGGATCTAGTTCTACTGCTTACTGGCTATGAGACCTTGAACAAATCCTCAACCTCTCAGAGATTTTGTTTCCTCTCCTCAAAAAGGAATCACACATAATCCCTACAAGGGTTATGAAGAGTTAATAACAGCTTGGGCAGCCTGAAAGCTGTAATAAGATGATACTATCAATTTACATTAGTCATTTGACAATAATATATGATATACAAATAGAATATGATATCAGATCAGATCAGATCAGATCAGTCGCTCAGTCATGTCCGACTCTTTGCGACCCCATGAATCTCAGCACGCCAGGCCTCCCTGTCCATCACCAACTCCTGGACTTCACTGAGACTCACGTCCATTGAGTCAGTGAAGCCATCCAACCATCTCATCCTCTGTCGTCCCCTTCTCCTCTTGCCCCCAATCCCTCCCAGCATCAGAGTCTTTTCCAATGAGTCAACTCTTCGCATGAGGTGGCCAAAGTACTGGAGTTTCAGCTTTAGCATCATTCCTTCCAAAGAAATCCCAGGGCTGATCTCCTTCAGAATGGACTGGTTGGATCTCCTTGCAGTCCAAGGGACTCTCAAGAGTCTTCTCCAACACCACAGTTCAAAAGCATCAATTCTTCGGCGCTC
>NW_011495084.1:11743069-11754241 GCF_000754665.1 Bison bison bison | reverse complement strand
CGGAGAAGGGAATGGCAGCCCACTCCAGTATTCTTGCCTGGAGAATTCCATGGACAGAGGAGCCTGGCAGGCTACAGTCTATGGGGTCAGAAAGAGTTGCACACAACTAAGCAACTTTCACACTTTCACTTTCACATGTATAATAGGCTACATAAATAAAACAGATAATACGGATAGCACAGGAAACTATACTCAATATTCAGTAATAATAACCTATATGGGAAAAGAATCTGAAAAAGAAGAAATTATGTATAACTGATTCACTTTGCTGCACACCTGAAACACAGTATTATAAGTCAACTATACTCCAATAAAATGTTTTTAAAAATAAAATATATGCTACATAGATTACAATATCATAGAGTGTTGTACTGTCATTTTATAGTATCTGGTAATTTTTTGGTCATAGCCCAGGGTGAGCTCTCAATAAATATCAAGCATTATTCTCTAGACAGAGAAAATATTATTACTGTCACTGATGTGAAGTTGCTGTTTCTTTCCTCTGTCTTCTTTATTTCCCTCTCTATCTGTCATATCTGTCCTGAGGCATATATCCGAGGCATATGTCCTGTCAGAACTATGAAATATTAATCAACTCCCTGAATTGAAAGTTTTTCATAGAAATTTTCTTCCATGTAACTTTCCAAGCTCCAGTGAATCCCTTTTTTTTCCCTCAACCTTAATCCTAGAGTAAAGATTCTTGAGTTCAAGGTGGCAAATTGTTGGGTGGTAGGGAAAATCCCATGGACGGAGGAGCCTGGTAGGCTGCAGTCCATGGGGTCGCTAAGAGTCAGACACGACTGAGTGACTTCACTTTCACTTTTCACTTTCATGCATTGGAGAAGGAGACGGCAACCCACTCCAGTGTTCTTGCCTGGAGAATCCCAGGGACAGAGGAGCCTGGTGGGCTTCCGTCTATGGGGTTGCACAGAGTTGGACATGACTGAAGCGACTTAGCAGCAGCAGCAGCAGCAGGGTCCATATTAGGTCATCTTCAGGTCCCTGAAGCAGCATAGATTATTGGCTGTGCATTCAGTACATGATTAAAAACGTTTATTGATTGGAACTTAACTTTATCATAGAACACACTCACCTACATTACCTTTTTCATGGCCTTTCAAAAAGCTCTTTATGTCTAACGTAATTGTATCTTCCTGAAGGCAAACTTCTAAAAGAAGATACTCTGCACTGAAATTCTTTGAGAAACACAAAAACCTTTTTTAAAAAAATATGCTTGTAATTTTAGAAGATTCAAAGAAAATATGAAATAAAACCCCCAAAGCCCCCATGATATCCCCTTTATCAGTGCAAGAAATAAACATTAGTTAATTCTCATGTATAGTTCCAGAAACTAGCTACACAAACACAAATACACGCCAGTCTTACACATCTTCATACTCTCTGTACACACACTTATCCACACACTAGAACTTGTACATATATACATTTATTCTTTTTAAATACATAAAGTATGTACTATTCATACTTTCCTGCAACTTAAATATCTGAAATAATTATAATTAAAATGATTGTGTATTAGACACAGAATCTACATTATTTACTTTCCTTGTGTTCACAGAATTTCTTGAATGGGCATTCTATAACATATGGTGGAATTCTCTTATTAGCAAAGATTTCATCCCTCTTCTTTTTTTTCATTATAAACAGTGCTGCGCTGAATGTGGTTTACTTTATTATTGCCAACTTGGGTCAGCATTAATATACCCACAGGGGGCATACAACAAATGGGCATGGTTCAGTTAAAGTAAAATAGCTTTTATATTTTAATAGGCATTTTCCCCCAAAGTTTGACTGGTTTATATCCCCAACAAAAGTGTATGTGAGTGTCACTTTTATAGTTGATTAAAACATGACAACCTATTACACGGCTATCTTTTGTGTATGAGTATGTCTTTCTGTATGAGTGAAGCTGATCATTTTTTCCATTGCTTTTATATTGTTCATGGTATATGAATGCAATTGTACTTTGCATTCCCATATTTTTCCTGCCGTAACACATGCACTCTAAAATAGTTGCAGTCTTGTGTGAAAGGAGAGCGCTTAACACACTAACGTGCACAGTACTCCTCTAATGTTTCGCCTCACTATCTTTTCTGCATCCTTAAAAACAACTGAGACCCCAAAGTGTGGTGCTGAAGACTCTTGAGAACTCCCTTGGACTGCAAGGAAATCAAGTCAGTCAATCCTAAAGGAAATCAGTCCTGAATATTCATTGGAAGGACTGATGCTGAAGCTCCGATACTTCGGCCACCTGATGCGAAGAACTGACTCCTTGGAAAAGACCCTGATTCTGGGAAAGACAGAAGGCAGGAGAAGGGAATGACAGAAGATGAGATGGTTGGATAGTATCACCAACTCAATGGACATGAGTTTGAGCAAACTCCAGGAGACAGTGAAGGACAGGAAAGCCTGGCGAGCTATAGTCCATGGGGCTGAAAAAGAGTCAGACACAACTTAGTGACTGAACAACAGCAAAGTCCTTGTGTTTATGTGGGTTATACCTAGTGATATTTAACACATGAAAAATTAACACTAAAATGTATCTGTGATTATTTAATATAATCTGAAACCCTTCATAAGTTAATGAGTGATTTTCATGAAAAATAAGAATAGCTTAAAAATAGTAAATAGCTAAATTCTGGTGTCTGCTTCTGATCTAATTTATTATGATATCAAATATTAGCCTCTGGAAAACTCCATGATACTCTGGTGAGATAAAGACAGTAAAAAAGGCAAATAATGACTCAGTAGTATTACAAAAGAACTCTTTAACTTTGTGTACCGGAAAAGGTCTCTGTGTACCAAAAGATACATGGACTCTACTTTGAGAATCACTTTATCAGAACAAGAATTTCTGTCTAAAGAAATAAGCAAGGATATCCTGTTTGCTTTTTATGTCCTTTGAGCTTGAGTGCTCAGGCTTCAGAAATCAACTAACCACTAACACTGTTACAAAAGAGACGGTCTATGTGATAAGGAAGAAAACACCAGCAAGATATCAAGAACTGATTTATTAAAACTTTTTTTTTCCTCTTTGGCTTGATAGTTACAGAAAAATAAATCCTCTGCTCTGAGAAGTTTATTCCAGAAAATTTGGGGCCTAAGAAAGATTCAAAATTGAAGCTAACTCTACACATGCTTCATTATTTGATTTCTGTATCTTCAATTATAATTATGTCTGGTGATTAAATCTGATATCTGCTGTGCCTGGGCTCAATTTATTATATTAAAAAGTTTTTCTTTTTTTTTCTGACAAGAATGATAGTTCAATTTCTGTATGAGAATATGAGCTAACAGGCTTTTCCCCAAACTTCTCTCGGGAATTCAGTTTGATCTGTTTCCTTCCTGCTCTTCAGAGCCCTATACCATCATTTTTCTTTTATCACCTTACTTTATTACATTCACAAATAAAATTTGCACACATTCATAAATGTCATTTCATACATGTGAACTTTTCTTTTGTTTGCCTCTTTCAACTTTTATCCCCTTAATATTTTGTGACATTTCCCTTCCCAATAGCCCCCAGTAATTAATTTATTCTTCATATTTATTTCCATATTCCATAATAATATACCTCCTATATACACATAAACATATACAGTTAAAAGTACAATTTTTTTTCCAAAAAAAATTATCATAATACCTATATCTTTCTGTATCTTCCTTTTGTTTCACTCTGTAATTATCCATGGGGAATACCAACAAAAGAATGAGTATATTTTTAATTAATCAGTAATAAGGGCTGCATAACATTTTAAGTTTATCCAACCATTTTATTATCTTGTTATGGGCATTGGCATTGCTGCTAATTAGTTTTTTGTTAATTAATCACTTTTACTATTTTACATTCTTGCTACCCTGAACAATGCTGAAATACCAATACGTATCCTTGATGACATATATACTAGCACTTTCATGTTTACAGGGAAAAAGGACAGAATCCCAAAGTGGAACTGCTGGGTTAATAGGTTTATAAGTTAAAAAAATTAATAGAAGTTGCAGATTGCTTTTTCAGAAGGGATGTAGAATTCACACTTCCATCATCAAGGCATAAGAATATCCTTACACTTGTTAAAAGTGTAAAATTTTATACTTACTAAATTTTAAAAGTCTGACTAGTATAAAATAATTTCTTATTACATTACTTAGGAGTTTGAACATATTTTTATAAACTTTGACAAATTTTTGAAGAGTTTTTTTGCAAAAAAATCTACTTACACTTTTTTGCATACTTTCCTATGAGTTCTTATAGCAGGATTTCACATGGTATTCTTCTTGCATAGAGCTTCAGCTGTGACTGCAGTTCTGAGAACAGTAGGTGCTATCCTCACATTTCAAATCAAAAGGCCACTTTTTCTATACAGGTCTTAAAAAGGAGGTATCAGAAACTGGTTTTGCAATAAATGTTAAACCATCATCCACATCGAGGATCTATACAAAGAGCTAAAACTGTATCAAAAGTTCAAGAGACCAGCAATAGAGGACATTGCAAGTATTAGAGAAAAAGTGCTTCTCCTTCCCCAACGCCATGCAAGGAAGCTTTGATTATGGTTAGACACATATTAGAGAAGGCAATGGCACCCCACTCCTGTACTCTTGCCTGGAAAATCCCACGGATGGAGGAGCCTGGTGGGCTGCGGTCCATGGGGTCGCTAAGAGTCGGACATGACTGAGCGACTTCACTTTCACTTTTCACTTTCATGCATTGGAGAAGGAGATGGCAACCCACTCCAGTGTTCTTGCATGGAGAATCCCAGGGACGGGGAAGCCTGGTGGGCTGCCGTCTATGGGGTCGCACAGAGTCGGACACGACTGAAGCTACTTAGCAGCAGCAGCAGCAGACACATGTCGCCTGGAGATCAGCATGTGACTCACACTAAGAACTGTGAAGCAGAGAGACTGGCTAGAACGGCATGCCCCTGCTGGGCAGAACTGAGACAACAATGGAATTTCCTACAAGCTAGATTAGATTCCTGTGTCAGAAATCCAGTCTCCAGGTATTTTAAAAGATGAAAATAGCTAAACTGAGGATGCGCCATGAGGAGCCACAATCTGGCCTGGGGAACCCTTGACTGCCTAAGATGGGACAAATCCAGTATCAGGTCCAAAAATAAGCAACACAATGTCCCTCAAGAGAAAAAGCTGCCATTTGAACATCTGTCTCTCCCAGCTGTGCCAACACAAGACACAACTGTTCAACTTGTCTTGCCCCTGAGTCCTACTCCTGCCCTGTGCTTCAATCCTGGAGGACCTTAAAAGCAGTTTTGGGAGCAGGGGAAGTAGAAAGGAGCAGACAGGAGCACGTAGGCCAGGTGAGGACATAGAAAAAAGATGATCACGCCCCTATACTGGTTTCCTTAGAAGAAATTTTTTTTCTGACTTTTCTGAATGATTATTGATTTACTTTACTTTTCATTATTATTATTTCATTATTTTTATTATTTTTTTACTATTATTTCATACTTTATTATTGTTTTTCATTATTATTATGGCTATATCTGTATAGTGAAATAGTGGTAGATAAATATGATTTAGATAAATGCAAGATTTTGTACTGCTCTCATTTTTGGCTTGGATAGCAGTTTCCTAAGAATTTACTACATTATACATAAATAATTGAATTAATTAAGTGACTAATAGAGGGTCATTTGTATAACAGAGGTTGACAAAATATATGATCCAAATCCAAAAGAATGAAAAGTATCTGCTTATAATACACCACATTTGAATCTTTACTGATACGCCACTCTACTTTTTTTTCCTGTGAGTAGCTATCTATCTTTATATAAGAAATACTGTTTCACTTCTAATACTTTATCATATGTTTTAATATGCACCAGACAAGTCCTCCTTCATCAATCTCATTCAATATAGGCAGTCCGTATTTTACACAATACTGCGCTAACTATAAAGCATGCAGCTAAAGCTGTATTCTCAAAATGCACAGCTTCTCAGTTACCAAGAAACTAGCCAAAGTAAGGACACAGTTCCAGTATATACGTTTGAATTAATACCACACAACGCAGAGTAGAAATACCTATTCCTCCAGTTTCCATCCATACATTCTGTTGGATAAATTTGAAATGCATCGTTATAAAACTCATAGATTAATAGGGAAATAATAGCCGTATCTTTTAACACTGTATCAGAACTATTTTAACAAATAAAAAATAATTAGTAAAGTTGCCAGTTCTAAAACAAAAATACACAACATAATATTTGAGGCTCTGTCAAATAAAAACTCTATCTGATGGAACTGGAAGTTAAACTTCATTAGTCCATGGAGGCTTTTTCTCTGCTGTTGGGAACAGGCATCTTCTAACCATTATAATCTGATCAGCGTGCTTCTTAACTGCTCTGAAATGTTCAAGGCACAGAAACAGATTTCAAGTAATAGATCTTGATCTGTATGGGACAAAGGACTTCATGGGAAAATATCTGAATGGAAAACAAGTCTGATAGAGCAGCATGCTATGCTATGCTAAGTCACTTCAGTCGTGTCCAACTCTGTGCAACCCCATAGACAGGAGCCCACCAGGCTCCCCCGTCCCTGGGATTCTCCAGGCAAGAGTACTGGAGTGGGGTGCCATTGACTTCTCCAATGCATGAAAGTGAAAAGTGAAAGGGAAGTCGCTCAGTCGTGTCCGACCCCCAGCGACCCCATGGACTGCAGCCCAATAGGCTCCTCCGTCCATGGGATTTTCCAAGCAAGAGTACTGGAGTGGGGTGCCATTGCCTTCTCCAGATAGAGCAGCATAGCCTGAATTGAAAGAACAACAATGTTTTCAGGGTGAGTATGAGGCGGGGATCACCATCCCCTAACACTGCTCCTAGGGAGGCCTCTGTCTAAGGAAGAGAATGATGGAGGAACATGGATGACTCTATCAGTGCTCCAACCTACCCACTATGAGAAAACAAGTGAAAAGACTAGACACATAAAGAAAAAACTTTTTTTCTCCTGATGGTCAGAGGAAAAAAATAAACATCAAAAATGAAGATTGTGTGGGGCAACACTTAAAATTACATGATCAATACCCTTGAGGAACAGAGGCCAGGGCTGACCAGAGGCATGGACACTGGAAAAGTTCTCCATAACTGCAAGAAAAAAGTTCTGTTCACATCAGAATTTTGCCTCTCCAAGGACTTCCAGAAGAAATTACTCAGGAAAATTGCAAAAGGGAAATAACCTGCACTTCCTGTAAGTCAAGAAAGTACTAACTTACAGATTTCAGTTCTAGC
Organism: Bison bison bison; assembly: GCF_000754665.1. Lineage (NCBI taxonomy): Eukaryota > Metazoa > Chordata > Mammalia > Artiodactyla > Bovidae > Bison > Bison bison. The sequence goes on along the minus strand of NW_011495084.1, from coordinate 11,746,981 downwards.
ATATTGCTATAAAGGAGCAACTAGGAAACAAATGGATGACCCAAAATCTATAGTTTTCCCAGATGTGATATGATGATATTATGCTAAATTAACCAGAATGTTCTGTTCCTCTGCCTTCTTTAACTCCAGTGGCAACTTTTCCCTCAAGGGACATTTGGCAATGTCTGGAGACCTTTTTGTTTGTCACACCTGAGGGTGGGTGCTAGTGGGTAGAGGACAGTGACGCTGTTGTATATGGTAAAATACGGAGGACGCCCTCTCACAACAAGGAATGATCTAGTCCCAGATGACTTTAGCATCAAGGCTGAGAGATCCTAGTTTAAGACATTTATTCCCTCACTGTCCCAACCTCCTTAGTCTACAACCTCAGTACAGTATGTGTGTCATGTCACTTTTAAGCGACATTCTGCAAGTGTCATAAAACAGACACAAACATAAAACAGACCTTGTGACTATTTCATTTCTTCTTAATATACACCAGTTCTCACTAACACTTTCTCGTGCTTTTGAATATATTTGTGTCACTCTCCTGGGTTAATCCATGACAGATCCATACTATCTTTAGAAACTTGGCCATCCATCAACTCTGAAAAAAATAAACAAACTTCATGTGAAAAAACAAATTGGTTGCAATTATAGCTCCATCCAGTCCCCTGGCAAATATCTGTAATGCTGATATAGTACTTCTGATAAGTGTTTCCCCAAATGCATCTCTTCAGTAGCATTAGAAACAATAACTGAAAGAAATGGGTCTTTCCAGTTTCATTAACTGGAGAGTATTTTAAATCAAATTTATTGCTAGAATATTTGTAATGCCCAAACATTTGATATGTATAACTTGTATATTCCTCTGCTAGATACCATGCTAAAAAGGATTAACAGATAGGCATGCCATTAAACATAGGATTGTTGTTGTTGTTGTTGTTTGAAACGCCAATTAATGAAGAGAAGCAATTAAATAGCTGTTAGGAGAAGCTGCCTGGGATACTTGGTGTATTTATCCAAAGCTATCTCCTCACCACCCTCCCTGCCCCCCTCCCCCGACCATTGCAGATCATTATCTATATATAGATATTTGGGTTCAGGCTTTGTGAAAAGAGCAAGTTTTAATATCTCAACTATCTTTCTGGTAAGAGATGAAGAATCATAGTAGACTCTTAGTATGAAGAGTAACCTTGAAATGTTTTTGCTCATGCATCAAGACTCCGTTCATGCATAAGTATGCCAAGAGAGTACTCAAGGTAGCTGTTTTTGTCTTCCTTGACTGCTGGGTGTTATTACCCAAATCAAGCACATTAAACATACTGTGGAGGAGATAGGAAAGGAAATGAACCTCTAAGTATGTTTTTAAAGCTATTTTTAACTTGGCAGTCTTCTAACGGGGAATCATTTTTCTTTTGAAGAGCAAAGGATGGTCAGTATCAGTTATTTGTCAGAATGTGAGTTGAAAAGAATATATGATAGGCACTTGATTTTGAAAGCAATTCTGGTTGTGAAAAATAAAAATCATTTTACAATGAAAACTTTTTTATACCGTAGATAAGATTACTCTATTCAGATACTACATAATGTCAAAGCATTCAAAAGATTGCTAGAATTTTGGGCAGAAATGCAACAGCTTTTGAGTAATGAAAAACTCTTGGCTTACATGATAGAGAGCAAACTAAACGGCAAGAGTAATTTCATGAATGTGGCAAAATAAATGCTTTTAATCTTATCTAGATACTCATAAATTATTTGACACAATATCAAGTTAATCATTCTGTTTACAGGAAGATGATGTTTTAAATACAAGGGAACTTGTTTTCCTTCCTAGTAAAATGCAAGATAAGAGAACAATCTTTCTATTGTGCTGCAGTGGAGTGATTAGAATGAGAAAATACGTATACTACTGAAAAAGAATCTGACTTTTATTTTCTGAAGAAAATTAACAAAAATGATGCTATTGATTCTACCAAAGTTTGTTTCTCCTGATGACTTGAGATTTCAAAGTATATTGGAAAAACATGACTTTGGTCTAGGATTCCGGCTAGCATTCAGACTCTCCTAATGTTGTGAAATCTTATGAGACAGTGTAAACTAATAGGAGATTAAATTTATTCCCATTATGCAATTTTAAGACCATTAATTCATAGCTGATTTTGTAACTAAAACTCACTTTCCCCACCCAGACTCTATTTACAGAGTAGAAACTCTACTTCACGTAAAAACAGTCTGGGGATACTGGGCCCTGACTGCCCCTTCCTTGGCTTATCTGTAGGATGAAAGTTTTGTGCCTCGTTGTGACAATGAGAAAGCCCAAAGTAAATTAAAAATGGCTAAGAGGATGTCTGGCATATGAATCTGATATAGGATCTGTCATGTTCTATGACTGGTTTGAAACAGGGGAAAATTCAGAAGTTTGTGGTTACCCAGTTCAGAAGAGTTGAGACAACTGGTGATACAGTAGAAGCCTGGGCTTGCAATAAAGAAGCTTCAACAGTATGATGCCCTTGAGATTAGAGTTCATGGACAATGTCAGAAAAACTTTAGGGATATTTGCCTGATAATTACAACTCTAAGTTAGCTCAGAGACTGTAAGCACATATATGCAGATTAATGGATTAAGACTAATCTACCTGATGGCAGTTGAGGTCAGCAGAGAAATACAGGCCAGAAAGCAGAGCAAAACTCCATCTCTCTGAGACCAGAATGTATTTAACCTTCCTCTATATCCAGACACTATTTCAGAAAGGACCAGGGAAGCAGAGACTGACTGCTAAAGGGAAAGAAAGAGACCTGATGAGGAGTGAGGGCTCTAAAGTGACTATAGGAAACTTTTTTAAACATTAAGAAACTGAAATATTCTTAACTGTCAAGTTTATTATTTTTTTTTCTGCAAAAAAGTCTGATGAATGCATCATCAGATCAGATCAGTCGCTCAGTCGTGTCCGACTCTTTGCAACCCCATGAATCGCAGCACGCCAGGTCTCCCTGTCCATCACCAACTCCCTGAGTTCACCCAGACTCACATCCATCAAGTCAGTGATGCCATCCAGCCATCTCATCCTCTGTCGTCCCCTTCTCCTCTTACCCCCAATCCCTCCCAGCATCAGAGTCTTTTCCAATGAGTCAACTCTTTGCATGAGGTGGCCAAAGTACTGGAGTTTCAGCTTTAGCATCATTCCTTCCAAAGAAATCCCAGGGCTGATCTCCTTCAGAATGGACTGGTTGGATCTCCTTGCAGTCCAAGGGACTCTCAAGAGTCTTCTCCAACACCACAGTTCAAAGCATAAATTCTTCAGTGCTCAGCCTTCTTCACAGTCCAACTCTCACATCCATATATGACCACTGGAAAAACCATAGCCTTGACTAGACGAACCTTTGTTGGCAAAGTAATGTCTCTGCTTTTGAATATGCTATCTAGGTTGGTCATAACTTTCCTTCCAAGGAGTAAGCATCTTTTAATTTCATGGCTGCAAGCACCATCTGCAGTGATTTTTGAGCCCAGAAAAATAAAGTCTGACACTGTTTCCACTGTTTCCCCATCTATTTCCATGAAGTGATGGGACCAGATGCCATGATCTTCGTTTTCTGAATGTTGAGCTTTAAGCCAACTTTTTCACTCTCCACTTTCACTTTCATCAAGAGGCTTTTGAGTTCCTCTTCACTTTCTGCCATAAGGGTGGTGTCATCTGCATATCTGAGGTTATTGATATTTCTCCCAGCAATCTTGATTCCAGCTTGTCTTTCTTCCAGTCTGGCGTTTCTCATGATGTACTCTGCATATAAGTTAAATAAACAGGGTGACAATATACAGCCTTGATGTACTCCTTTTCCTACTTGGAACCAGTCTGTTGTTCCATGTCCAGTTATAACTGTTGCTTCCTGACCTGCATACAAATTTCTCAAGAGGCAGACCAGGTGGTCTGG
>NW_011495084.1:11739291-11742969 GCF_000754665.1 Bison bison bison | reverse complement strand
ACAGTTTATTGTGATCCATACAATCAAAGGCTTTGGCATAGCCAATAAAGCAGAAATAGATGTTTTTCTGGAACTCTCTTGCTTTTTCCATGATCCAGCGGATGCTGGCAATTTGATCTCTGGTTCCTCTGCCTTTTCTAAAACCAACTTGAATATCAGGAAGTTCACGGTTCACATATTGCTGAAGCCTGGCTTGGAGAATTTTGAGCATTACTTTACTAGCGTTGTGAGATGGGTGCAATTGTGCAGTAGTTTGAGCTTTCTTTGGGATTGGAATGAAAACTGACCTTTTCCAGTCCTGTGTAACTGAATACATCATCAGTTACAGAAAAATTAATGCTTTGTTTTTGTATGCAAACTTACCCAGTTTTAATTCATAAAAATCATATTCCATTTTACTGAAACTATTTAATCACTGTAGATGGTGACTGCAGCCATGAACTTAAAAAGTGCTTGCTCCTTGGAAGAAAAGCTATGACCAACCTAGACAGCATATTAAAAAGCAGAGACATTACTTTGCCAACAAAGGTCTGTCTAGTCAAGGCTATGGTTTTTCCAATAGTCATGTATGGATGTGAGAGTTGGACCATAAAGAAAGCTGAGCACCGAAGAATTGATGCTTTTGAACTGTGGTATCAGAGAAGACTCTTGAGAGTCCCTTGGACTGCAAGGAGATCCAACCAGTCCTTCCTAAAGGAAATCAGTTCTGAATATTCATTGGAAGGCCTGATGCTGAAGCTGAAACTCCAATACTTTGTCCACCTGATGCGAAGAGCTGACTCATTGGAAAAGATCCTGATGCTGGGAAAGATTGAAAGTGGGAGGAGAAGGGCACAACAGAGGAAGAGATGGTTGGATGGCATCACTGATGCGATGGACATGAGTTTGAGTAAGCTCTGGGAGTTGATGATGGATAGGGAAGCCTGGCGTAATGCAGACCATGTCTGACCACAAAGAGTCAGACATGACTGAGTTCAGTCAAACTGAACTGATTTTAATAAATGCCTTTCATACCTCTTGGCAAAGCAGTTTCCTCTGCCTCTCTTTCATCTGAATTTTTACATTAGAATCTTTAATTGAATTAATTTTGCTCTTATTTAAGATCTATTCTTTTCCCAAACACCTAACCAATTGTTCTACGTTTTTGCACTGAATAACTCAACCCTGACTCACTGATTAATACTTCTACTTAATACATATTAAATTACCTAAAATAATTTATTTTTTCTCAAATTACCTATTTATATTTTCATACTGATTTAATAATTATAGTTTCAGGACATGTTTCAATATCTAAGATGGCTAATCACATTCAACGTTGTTCTTTTTCCTTGTACTTAGATATTTTCCACTTTTTTTCATGTAAATAAATTTTGAAATCATCTTGCCAAGATTTAAAAGGAAAACACCAATGTCATTTTGACTGAAATTGGGTTAAATTGGTGCTTTAATTATTTTTCTTCATCTGCAATGTGGCATATCCCTACATTTATATATTTTTCACATGTGTCTGCGTAATGTATTTATTGGTTTGTGTGTTGTTTGCACATACAGGTCACACTAGGGTTTTTTTTTTTTTTTAAGATAATAGTTATATTCCTTCTCATTTATTTTCTGTTGTATTTGTACTGGTACATAGGAACTGTATTAATTTGCTGTATATTTTTATATACATAGTCATATGCAGAGCTCTTAACAGTTGTAACAGTTTTATGAGTGAATTGCTTTGACTTTTCAGTTGGTTCATGTATTTTACTTAGAATCACTTCCTAGTTTACACTAGACTTTCCCTTTTCTTTCTGTCCCAAAGCAAAAATCAGTGCTGCTCCTGCCTGCCTTAATGACAGGGTGCGTTTTTGGCTCGCAGTCACAGTGCTCTCTTCTCCATGGACCTCAAGGATGACAGTGTGTATTGAAACAAAACAAACAATGTCAGAGATATGTATTCCTTATACATATTAAGTGTAATAGTTAACATTATCTGTGCTTGAAAAAATCAATTAAATGAGATTTTATATTCCAGCAGTTTCCAAACAGTGCCTGACTATAAACTATAATTTGTGGTATCAGAACAAGTGATAAAATACACAAACAGCCTATGTCCTGGTGAAAGACTCTATTGCTTCCAACAGATCAGCCATTGCTTGCAGTTTGAAGACTGAAAATAACTTCTTTTGAGAGTAAACGAGGTCCAGGTATTCCAGGTAGCCTCAGCATCTGGAAGGAGCCAGCCAATATCTCCTTAATTCGATCTACCTGAGTAGGAGTAGGTACTCAGGGAGAACTTAATCCTTTGAGAGGAAACATTTTTTTTCTTGACCTCATAAGTACCAGATACTCTTAATTAGTAAGAACTCCTCCTGCCACAATATTTGCATGCAGGGGGAAGACCTTCAGAGAAACAGGAGGAAGGTGTGTGTTATCCCCTTTCCTGTGCAGGTTCCCTGGAATCAGATTCAGGGGTTCTGCCTATTTAGGTAAGCCCTGTCTCCACAATGCTGAAGGCATCAGGAGCTTTCCGTGGTTACCATCCCTAGGACTCTCATTGTTATAGAGTCCCCCACAGGCTTGTTGTCAGTTGCCTTTCCTTTCTTCCTGCCTTTTATCGCAGAGTCATTGACCTGATGCTGCTTTAGCTGAGATAAAATAACTATACCTGTAGATATTCACAGGGGTCTGAGTGGGAGGCTTGACATCATAGTAACTTGGGAAAACAGATAAAAGGTGGAGCTGGAAAACAGCAGCGCACACAAGCTGCAACTTTATTTGGAGTTGCTATAGTTGAACAACAAAGGAACCAGGTTGACTCATTTGGTTTCAATTGTACTGGAGCGATGGGGTTATTTTAGTGTGTGTCCTAGCTCTTCTTTCCAGAGCATCAGATAGAAATGGATTGGTTCAAACCCTAGTGAATGCATTTGGTTCATAACACAGTTTGCCTTTAAATCAAATTTATAGTTGCCTAAAACAGACTCTCCAACTGTGCAGAAGTCATATAAGTAGCAGTTGGAATGATAAGAGCACTTTTGCCATTCATTCAAAAGCACGTAAGTGGCTAAAGATACACTTTTCAATTGTTCTCTATCCCACTGAGACTATTGTAAGGCTTCACTTTCTCCTCAATTACACTAAAATGATGCACTTTTGTCTGCTGCTGTTTTGAATCCCTATTATCTCTAAATGTGTTTCCCTGTAATACTAAAAGGTGTCAAGTAAAACACCAGAGAGCTCAAAAGGTTGTTGTTTCTTTCCCTTTCTTACATCCTCCCCCTTACCTTGTTTTTTCCTTCCTTTTCTGATGAGTCTCAGGTATTGTTGTTGTTTTAGTCCCTCAGCAGACCCCATGGACTATAGTCCATCTGGCTCCTCTGTCCATGGGATTCTCGCTTCATTCTTCCATAGCAATGGTTGTCAGCTAGGGAAATTTTGCTCATAGGGGACATTTGGCAACATGTGGAGGTACTCTTTAGTTGTCACAACTGTATGAGGGTTGCTATTGGCCACTGGGTAAAGGTCAGAAATGTTGCTAAACATTCTACATTGCATGGCACAGCCCTCACATCAGAGATTTATCCACTGCATGTGGCAATAGGGTCAAAAACCCCTAAGAGAAATAAGATTGATCAGGATTAACTTTTACATTATTCTTAGAGATGATGAATTCACATGTTTTTACTA
>NW_011495084.1:11726895-11739191 GCF_000754665.1 Bison bison bison | reverse complement strand
GGGTAGTGCCCACAGAGGACTTCTACAGACAGAACTTTCCATGAAGTCATTTTTGTTGTTCAGTTGCTAAGTCATGTCTGACTCTTTTGCGACCTCATGGACTGTAGCCTGCCAGGCTCTTCTGTCCATGGGATTTCCCAGGCAAGAACACTGGAGTGGATTAATGAATCATTAAAATTCTTACTTTTTTATTAAATCCATCACTAGATTTATCAAGGTCTGAGTTCACTTTTTTATTTCATAGTCTCCTCTTATATATCCACTGATGTGTCTAACTGAAAGATTTTCTTCTGATAGAAAAATAGCACTAAAATTCATTGAAATTACATTTATCTAGCAAGGGTAATATTTAAAACAATTCTAAGTTTTAAATGTTTCTCAAAATAATACATATTTATGTATAGTTTAATTCTATTAGTGTAAAATAATAAAACCTATCTAGTTAATTTCATATATTTATATTTTTTCTAGTTACACTTGAATTTCATTTTTGGTTTTAATATTTTTACTTTTCATTCTTATTTTTTACAAAGGTTCAGACAAAAAATTTCGGTCTTTGAAATTTTAAATAAAACTTACCTACTGTTACAGACTGAATGTTTGTATCACTCCTGAAAGTTGTATGTTGAAACCCTAATCCTCAGTATGATGGTATTTGGAGATGAGGCTTTTGGGAGGTAATTAGGTCATGAGATTGGAGCCCTTTTGATGAGGTTAGTGACCCTGTAAGAAGACACAAGACAGAATTGCTTGTTTTCTCTCTCTCTGTGTGTGTATCTTTCAGTCTTTCTCTGTGTGTCTGCCTCCGTCTCTCTATATGCATTTTAGAAACAGTTTGTCAATCAGGTTGTATCAGAGACTAGAAAAGAATGCAGAAATAGATTAGTAGACAACAAAAAACCAATATGATAATGCAGCAAAAGCATAAGGAAAGAGATGCTAACCCAGAGGTGAATATCACAGTTATTTCCTTAATCATTCTAGAACCATTCTTGACTAACAAACTCCCTGAGGAATGATTGGTGCTTCATCCAGAATAATCTCATATATCAATACAGTATTATCAATTAATTTTTAAATTCACAAGTGTCTACTCAGTGTTGAACATGTTCCAAACAATGATCTGGATGCTGAGGGTCCAAAATGAAAATGAAGATATTAATAGATATATTTCTTGCTCCTTCAGTTTATATTTTGTTTTAATTGTACTTGCTAGACATATGAATTATCTAACAAACTAGAGTTTATCTCATAGTTTGAGATGTCATTCTCAACTAAATTTTGTGTTTACATCTTAAATAGAAAAAAAAAAAAACTTCAGTGTTGGATAGGGGAAAAGTGAACAGTGTGGACCTTGCTGATTTTTCATAGTCACTACTACCCTAAGTGGGTAAAACTGCTCAGAATAGTTCCTAAAACGACATCATTTCATTGGGATACGCTCCTAGATTGAAGGACACAAATACAGCTTCCTGTTTTTTGGAAGTTTCTTTTTGTTCTTGCAGTACTTCAATCATTATAAAAAGAAAACATTTAAGTAACTGAAACAAAAATAGGTATAGTCAGGTTTGGATGTAAAAGGAAAAGAGAATACATAAAGATAGCTAAGTTATTGACAGTACTATTGAAAGATGGTTTTAAAATTTTCCCATCCTTTTAAGATTTAGTAAAGATTTAGTTTTAGGTTTAATATAGTTGGTTTGAGTACTAAAATATTTTGTAGACACTGCAGTTCCAGTGTGCTATATTGAAATGGAAGTCTGGGGTATATTACAGTTTCAAATATATACTAAGAGGTAACACTATATCCTTGGGCTACCCGGGTGGCTCAGCAGTGAAGAATCTGCCTGCAATGCAGGAGCCATGGGTTCAATGCCTGGATCAGGACGATCCCCTGGAGGTGGGTATGGCAACCCACTCCAGTATTCTTGCCTGGAGAATCCCATGGACAGAGGAGTCAGGTGGGCTACAGTCCACAAGGTTGCAGAGTCAGATGTGACCAAAATGACTAAGCACACACCAACACTGCCCTTTCAGAATCAACAAATCAATGCCAACAAAGAAGCAAACAGGGGGAAAAAAAGAAAAACGAGGAGCTTGGAAAGATAAAGATAGAAGAGGGAAGAGGCTAGACAGCTGCCAAGAAGGGAAGACCTTCCTTTTCCAACCTCAACAATCTTTTCATCTGTAGCAAGATCTGGATGTGACATATTGCTTTTTGTAACTTAATCACATTAAACCTATTGTGCTTTGCATAATAATCATTCCCTAAATGAAGACATTGTTTAAGGTAAAAGAAATACAAATTAAGTCGTGAAACTGATTTAACATTCTTAAAATCATCAGGAGCCTTTGCTAGAAGTCATCATTGATCTTATATGACCAGAGGGAAAGAAAACAATAAAGGATCAAGAATTTTTAATCAATAATATAATAATAATAACTAAATAATAAGAGAATAACAATTGTTGATTTCTCTCAAAAGGGAACCTGGGATACTTAAGGGCAGGGGAAAAGACAGAACAAGTCATTATACATTCAAAGAGATTATCTTGATAAATTTATCTATTCTTCCTATGGTAAAATCGACAGACATAATCTCAGGAGCTCTGAAAAGTAAGTGAAATAATTCAGTTCAGCAAAACTATACTAATTGAAATAGATATGTAAGAAATATAGAACTACATTTTGTAAGAAGCATCCATGTCTGTAGGAATTTTGGAGTGGTTTAAACAAACCAGACAGTGTATAAGGTGTGTACAGACGTGCACAGCTCTACTGTTGAACTGCTGTCTTTCTGGAAGCTCAGCCTATAGTATTGCATCCTCTCAGTAATTCACAGTTTTTAGGATGCAGCTGCCCAGACTAATGAAAGAACAGGATCTGGATAAAAACCCAGATTCTCTTTCCAGCTGTGCCTCCCTGACCCATCTGGAAAATGCAAAAATGGTCCTTCTTTTATAAAGCACTTTGCGGCCTGACACTTCTCTGTCTTTTCTTCTCACCAGTTGAACATCAATACACTTACACATTGATGGATAACAATGCCATTAAGAAGTAAACTCCAACTAGTGAGTCCAGAAATAATTAAGATCATGGAAAAGCATGAAGCATTGAGACTGACTTCCTAAAATCACAATGCAAAATAACTTCTGTTACTACTCAGGTGAGCTTCAAGACTATTCTGTCTGCCCTCCTATTGCTGACCTCTTTTCCTAAGAATGCAAGGAGCCAGGAGTTCCAGAATTGAGAAAGACTGTGGGAATGGGGGAAGGGAAATAAACTTTTGGTCAAAGAACATATGGGGATTGATGCCTGGGTCTCAGATGATGGTGTGGGAAGCAAGTAGAATTCAAAAATTAAGTCTAAATGGAGAGTGGAGTCCAGAGCCAGGTATCAAGAAAAGTCTCAGGAAAAGAACAAATAAGGCAGTCAAGGCAGGTGTGGGAGTCAAAGCACAGACAGATTCCTGAACACAATGGGATGCACAGGATTGAGCCCTTTATAATGTGCCACAGTTAAGCCTGTGGATGGTGTGGGAAGCATGAAGCTGGGCTGCTTTTTACAGCTCTAAATATTCAACTGTGGGCTTCCCAGGTGGCTCAGTGGTAAAGAATCTGCCTGCCAGTGCAGGAGATGTGGGTTCAATCTCTGGCTAGGGAAGATCCCCTGGGAGTAGAAAATGGCAACCTACTCCAGTATTCTTGCCTGGAAAATTCTATGGACAAAGGAGCCCGAGAAGAATTGCAAAGAGTCAGACATGACTGAGCACTCACGCCGAAATATTCAACTGCCTCCTTAGATATGAAAGCTTTAGAAAAACAAGGTAGAAATAAAACGTGTTTCACAGAAAATAGCACTATGAAAAGAAATCTAATTTTCTCATAGAAAAACAAGGAATGTGCACCTTTAAATGCAAAAATAAATGAAGTCTCTGAATTAGTCCAACTTTAATAAGTCAGAACGTTATCTGGCCTAAATCTCTCCCAGAGTGGACACTAAAATGGATTTATCATTCTAGGGAATCCTGTTCCTCTTCCACCAGTGTAAGTAGAGCCTGTTATTGTTAAAGCCTGCTTATCCTGTGGTGGTTTTATTAATCAGGATAAACTAGGTTATTCTTTGGTAACCAATTAACCCTGAAATATCGGTTACTGAACACAACAAACGCATATTTCTTTCTCATACTACATGTGCAATGTAAGTCAAGAGATCAGCAGTTTTGTTTCATATAATCACATGATGTAAGGCGAGGTTAACAGGATCCTCCAGTCAGAGTATAGCTGGTAGTCATGATAGTGAAAAAATCAGATTAAAATCATATTCATGTACATTTCACTGGTCAGAGCTGGTCAACTGGTCTACCTCCCAAAAGAGTTTGGGATACATCAGATCAGATCAGATCAGATCAGTTGCTCAGTCGTGTCCGACTCTTTGCGACCCCATTGGGATGTATAATCTCCCCTAAACATGAATAGAAAGGAAAATTGGGTGTTTTGTGTACAAGTGATGTTTACCACATCTGGTATTATAAAATAATCATATAGTTCTGGAAAATCACCTTCATGGAGAAAAGAAAGGGACATAAGAAAAACCTAGGGATACAGATGTAATCAAAAAAGAACTGAAGGATTTTAATAGTAATCTGAAATTAGGGTATTTTAGGTACTTCATAAATGTGCAGTTTCTGCACACTTGAGGTTTCCCTCAAACATGAAAAAAAAGTATTGCTTGGACCTATTAAAGGTAAGATATATTTTTAAAAAATATAGGATGGAATTCTGCTTTCTGAGGCCTCGTAAGACCAAAGAGAGGCTAACAGAGAGGCTAACGTCTAGTTGGAGCACACTGCTGAGGTTTCTTACCCAGTAGGGAACTGATGTGACATGTGTTTGGAGGACTATAAAAAACTGAAAGAATGAGCCTCATTAACTATCTCGTAACAAGTAAAACCAAATAAACCTTGAGAAAGCTGAAGGTACAAAATCTAAAAGGCAAAAGTGAATAATTTTTAGGTCAGTACAGGACTGTATTCTCCTTAGCATTGCCAAGAAGCAAAGGGCCTGGGGGAGCCAAGAGTAATTATGATGAAAGGATAACACACTTGGGATTCAGAGGAAAAGAGAAGACATACAGAGACCAGGAGGCCTCATCTGAGAAGAATTAGCAATCCCACTGGGGAATTGGGAATCTACTGAGCTTGGGATTCTGAAGAGCTTGATCTAGACTATAGATTTGGCAGGTCTCACTTTCAGACAAAGTGAATGAGTCAGGATGGGGATTCTTAGACTGACAGCTCCATTTTCATTTTAATGTAGACCAGAAAACCCAGTATTAGTATTACTTTTAAGAGTTTCTCTAGCTTTTAATCATCCATATTGTTTGGAATTTTTAAAATATCTTTATTCCCTTCTATGTTTGCAGTTAAATCATTAAGGCTCCCAAATAAGGCTCTGTGTTTCAGAAAGTATAGCTGGGGAGGTGTTAAAAATCAGGCTGAATGGCAGTCAGTGACAATCTGAAATGAGAGTAAATAATCAAGAAGCTATAGGCCATGGAAGCAAAGAGAAGATGAGAGGGTCAGTCTATGATGTAAGTAGAGCCTGAAAGAAGGCTTTGGCCTGCCTTATGATGACTGATTCAATTTAGGTGGCAAAGGTTACTGGGATTTCCATTTCTTCATATAAAATCATTCACAGCTTCTTCAAGTTATAGCAAGATTATAAGGTAGAGAGAGTAACTCAGGACCCGGTTCTGCTCTCATCATAAATATTAGCATCCATCACAGACATTCTAAGCATATTTTCTATTCCAGTATCTAAGCCACTGATCCAAATGTTAACTGGCCCAAGAAGTAACCTCTATGGAATACCATTTGTTGCGTCTTCCCAAGCTGACACTGAACCATTGATACTATTTGTCAGGACGAGACACTTCAACCAGCTGTCACTTCTCAAAGCTCTTTCCCGCACAGTTGTTGGTGAGGAATTAAGACTGTAACAGCAGGGACAGTAAGGATTAGGTTTGACAGTTCACTCAGACAAGTGCATAGGTCGGCTTTGTCCAAATCAGGATGCCTTTCTATTTTAGAGAGAGGACGATTTCAGTTAATAAAGTTTAATTTAAAAAGAGCTGAAGATAAAGAAATGTAGAAGGCACTTGAATGACAAAACAGAAAAGCACATAGAATTGCTGATCAATGCTTTTCAATAAAAAAATATAAAACAGAAACAAAGGTTTCAATGATTAACATAAAATTAGAGGGTAAAAAAATAATGCTTGTAAAATAAGAATATCAGGCCAGCTTTTTGCCAGGGTTCAAAAGAATATTGGACAGAAACAAGGGCTTTACTATATTCCTAGAAAAAGGAAATGTTAAGAAGGAATAAGACAGATACCTTGTTTTACAATCATAGTGAAATCATGCTTCTTAAAATGACTGTTGAGATTTTAATAGAATGTTTTTTTTTTTTTTTACCTTCCTAGAAATATGGTTTTATGACTGAAACAGATGTGCTGTTTAGCTCTTTCTCCTTGACCTTTTCACAAGTATCCTAATTCCAATCAGGTAGTGAACAGCTGTTAAAATAAATCTGCCCTTGAGCTTTGCAGAGAGTGATGAGGCTTCAGACACTGCAGTTTCATCCCTTGCATTACGGTTTAGGTCAGAGATTATGAACTCAGTAATCCAGAGGATATGACAAACACTCTGATGATGTTGAGAAAAGCCAGTCTAACTGCCCTCTTCCCACAGGTAGGAGAGACAGGAGGTGGGCGCTGAGGTTAGGAGGGCACATTAGCAGCGAGCATATTGAGTCTTCAGATTATCTGGAGCCAGCAGACTTGGTGTTTTGGGACTGGTACGAAGGACTTTCATACCCTTCAATTCTAGCAGCTGTGCTGTGGGTTGGAGCCCCAGGCTGCATCCTCACGTCCTCAACCTGGCACTTCCAACTTGAACAGCATTCTAGTGCAAAACTGACAAAAAGAGTAAATCAGGACAGCTGAGTTACAGTCTGGGAAAGCAGTCTCTTTAAAAGTTGATGTTTGTCTTTAGACCAGGAGTATATGCACCCATGAAATGTGCTTGGTAATTCTCCCATGGAGTATAAAAGATAATTGAATTTACTGTTTTTAATCTCAGTATTATAAAATGATATTTTAAAATATATGTGACTTACACTAGCCTGAAGCAACTGAGCACACAGCACAATATACTAGAACATGGGATTGAATATAAAATAACAAATAAGTAAAGAAAAGGAGAAAAGGAAAGATAAATCAATCTGAATGCAGAGGTCCAAAGAATAGCAAGGAGAGATAAGAAAGCCTTCCTCAGTGAACAATGCAAAGAAAAAGAGGAAAAGCAATAGAATGAGAAAGACTAGAGATCTCTTCAAGAAAATCAGAAATACCATAGGAACATTTAATGCAAAGATGGGAACAATAAAGGACAGAAATGGTATGGACATAACAGAAGCAACAGATACTAAGAAAAAGTGGCAAGAATACACAGAAGAACTATACAAAAAAGATCTTAATGACCTGGATAACCATAATGGTGTGATCACTCACCTAAAGCGAGACATCCTGGAGTGTGAGGTCAAGTGGGCCTTAGGAAGTATCCTAAGGGAGGTGATGGAATTCCAGCTGAGCTATTTCAAATCCTAAAAGATGATGCTGTGAAAGTGCTGCACTCAGTATGCCAGCACACTTGGAAAACTCAGCAGTGGCCACAGGACTGGAAACGTCAGTTTTCATTCCAATCTCAAAGAAAGGCGATGCCCAAAATGTTCAAACTACCACACAATTGCACTCATTTCACATGCTGGCAAGGTCATGCTCAAAATCCTCCAAGCCAGGCTTCAACAGTATGTGAACCGTGAACTTTCAGATGTTTAAGCTGGATTTAGAAAAGGCAGAGGAACCAGAAACCGAATTACCAAATCTGCTGGATCACAGAAAAAGCAAGAGAATTCCAGAAAAACATCTATGTCTGCTTCTTGACTATGCTAAAGCTTTTGACTGTGTGGATCACGACAAACTATGGAAAATTCTAAGAGAGGGAAATATGAGACCACCTGTATGCATGTCAAGAAGCAACAGTTAGAACTGAACATGGAACAAGACTGGTTCAAAATTGGGAAAGAAACACATCAAGGCTGTACATTGTCACCCTGTTCATTTAACTTATATGCAGATTACCTCAAGCGAAATGCCAAACTGGATGAAGCCAAGCAGGAACCAAGACTGTCGGAAGATATACCAATAACTTCAGATATCCAGATGACACCACCCTTATGGCAGAAAGCAAAGAGGAATTAAAGAGCCTCTTGATGAAAGTGAAAAAGGAGAGTGAAAAAGCAGGCTTAAAACCTAACATTCAAAAAACTAAGATTGTGGTCTCCAATACCATCACTTCATGGCATATAGATGGGGAAACAATGGAAACAGTGAAAAGAGTCTATTTTCTTGGGCTCCAAAATCTCTGCGGACAGTGACTGCAGTGATGAAATTAAGATGTTTGCTCCTTGGAAGAAACCTAGACAGCGCATTAAAAAGCAGGTACGTTACTTTACCTACAAAGGTCCATCTAATTAAAGCCATGGTTTTTTCAGTAACCATGTATGGATGTGAAAGTTGGACCATAAAGAAGGGTAAGCACCAAAGAATTGATGCTTTTGAACTTTGGTGCTGGAGAAGACTCTTGAGAGTCCCGTGGACTGTAAGGAGATCAAACCAGTCAATCCTAAAGGAAATCAACCCTGAATATTCATTGGAAGGACTGATACTGAAGCTGAAGGTCCAATACTTTGGCCACCTGATGCAAGAAGCCAACTCACTGGAAAAGACCCTGATGCTGGAAAAGATTGAAGGCAGGAGAAGGGGATGACAGAGGATGAGATGGTTGGATGGCATCACCAACTCAATGAACATGAGTTTGAGCAAGCTCCAGAAGATGGAGAAGGACAGTGAAGCCTGGCATGCTACAGTCCATGGGACTGCAAAGATTCAGACATGACTGAGCGACTGAAAAACATTACAAGAAATAAATTCACATATATGGAGCTATATGCTCATTGTGTGTGTGTGCATGCATGCTCAGCTGCTCAGTCGTGTCCTGTTCTTTGCGATCCCATGGACTGTAGCCCACCAGGACCCCTGTCCATGGGATTATCTCAGAAATAATACTGGAGTGGGTTTCCATTTCTTCCTCCAGGGGATCTTCTGACCCATGGATGGAACCTGCATTTCCTGTGGCTCCTGCATTGGAAGGCGAGTTATTTACTACTGAGCCACTTGGGAAGCTGGGCTCCTGTAACAAAATACCACTAAATGGGTGACTTATAAACACCAAACATTTTTTCTCATAGTCACGGAGGCTAGAACACCTAGATGCATTATCTGGTGAGAGCCAGCCTCCTAGTAGTCCATATGTTTTTGTTAAAAGCTCACATGTGGCATAAAGGATCTCTTTTATAAAACAGTAATTGCATTGCCCTAATGACCCTAATGACCTTCTAAATATTATCACCTTGGAGTTTAGAATTTCAACATATGAATTTGGGGGCACACAAACATTCAGGTCAAAACACATTTAATTTTTTTTTTTTTTTACTGGTAGTGGCACATATAAACAAAAAGTGTTACAGACCACTGTTCTAGAGTACTCCCCTCCCCCAGCCAAATGTTCATAGGAAACAAAGGGCATTGGCAAGGCACCATGGCATAGTAACTTTCTAAAAGTTACTTAGGATAAACTTTTTGACTTAGAATACTGATCAGACTGATGTCACTATAGGCCATAGGGAAGGAAAAATAAGGGAAGGGAGAAATGAGAAATAAAGTTTCTTTCCTCAGGTAACATCTCTCTTCAATAATGAACACTTAAATAAAAGACCCAGACTGTTGACCTTCCTTATCCTTACATCCATGGCATACAACACAAACTTTGGTGTGAACCATGTAACTCTGGTGAATAATATGGTAAACCCAAGGAATAAACTTCAGACCAAGGGTACCACCTTGGAGAGGGTTTGTTTAGCGAGTGGAGGATATCAGGCACAGAATTCAGGAAGATGTAGCCATAGACTGTGGTCATCAGGCAGTTTCCTTGTAAGGTAAAGGACAGTAAACAGGGGATACTGACCTCACAAACAAAAACTGAGAGATCAAATTCAAGACCACAGCTTGTAACAGGTGGTCCGCGGCCAAATCCAGCCTGCAGACCTGATTTGTTTGACTAAAGGTCAGGTATACATTTTGAATTTGTTGTCAACATTTAAAACTTGGGAGATTTCACACCAAAAATATATCCATATTTATGTCTCCTCTTGATAAATTAAAAAATCTGACAACACATGGGCCCACATTCTTGAATAGCCACCCATGAGCTGGAGATGAAGTATGTTGCTTATGGAGAAAACGCAGCATCTCTTACTTTTATTTCATCCCCTGAAGATGGCTGTTTCAGACATCTATGTTTATCCCATTGTTCTCAGTTCAGAGAAAGCAACAACACAGAATGCTGAGAGAAGTTAGGAAAGCAACCAAGCAACTCTGAATGGTCAGCTCCTTGTCATACGTCCTCATCCTGCCCCACTGCCTACCACTTGCCAGATAATGCTCTGGGAATCAGGGGTGGGAAGAATCAAAAGCAAACAGAAAAGATGAGGTGCCTCTTCCAACTGAACTTCTATTCTAGTCGAAAGAACTGGAAAACAAGTCATTAAGTATCACTTATCAGTGACAATAATATCTGAAATATTTTGACTGCTTTATGGACCAGTCACTGCTCTTTCTCCTGTGTGCTTTGTGTTTTTTCACATGTATTAATTCCCACAGAAACTCTATGAAAAGGAAATAATTGCATCCTATTTTTCAAATAGGAAATTGAGTCATGGAGATAAGCAACTGCATGAAGTCCCACAGCTAGTAATGGTGAAGTCAGAATGGGTCACAGCGGTCTGGCTTTAGAGGTGCGGCATTTAACCCCATATCACACCATTAAGTGCTAGGCTGATGTGACAGAGAGGGACTTGGCAGCTACTTTAGATTTGAAAGTTGAGCCTTTTTAGGAAGTGACATTTAAACTGAAGATTGAAGGATACAACCATGCAAAAACTTCAGAAGTAGACTAAGGGGACAATTAATGTAAATGACTAAATTTGGAAACAGCTTGGCTTATTAAGAATCTGATACAAGTTGACCAGTGTGCTGCAGCTTGATCTGAGAGTAAGAATTACAGACAGAGAAAACTGCAGAGATCAAGTTGAAGAGGAAAGCACAGATCATTCCCCAAGATAGGCAATTTAGATTTTATTCCAGTTGGAAGTCATTGAAGGATTACAGGTTGAGAGATGACAGAATCTGATTTACATTGCAAAAACATGGCCATGTTCACATTTACCCGAGCAAGGTGTTTATAAACTGATCTTAATGTATGATTCTATATTCTCCCATTCTTTCTCCTCCATACGTGCTGTGCTTTAACACTAATATGCAACTAGCTAGTGTTATGCTGGAAAACTGATTTCATGAGAACAAAGTCCTGATTTGTAGCATTTGCTCATTTCTGTGGTGTAAATACTTTCATGATGGATACTTTTATATTATCAATAATTTAACAACCAGCTTGCCAAATTCTTAAATACTTTAACTATCAGCTTTTGAGAGCTGGTTCCAGCTGGCTTCAACATGGCTATATCCCAAATATCTTCACCTGAAATTCATCAGGCCCTTACACGCATGACTTTCTGTTCTCTCTGATCATACAATTTAACAACTGTAGAGCTGTGGTTCGGAGAAGGCAATGGCACCCCACTCCAGTACTCTTGCCTGGAAAATCCCAGGGATGGGGAAGCCTGGTGGGCTGCAGTCTATGGAGTCGCACAGAGTTGGACACGACTGAAGCAATTTAGCAGCAGCAGCAGAAGAGCTGTGGTTATGGGTGTAGCACCACTGGTTTCAGATGGACTCAGATTCAAATCTCAGCTTTATAAATCAGCCACATGGTCTCAGGAAAAGTTTTAATTTCTCTACACCTGTGCTATCCCATTTAGAACCTCAGTTCAGTTCAGTTCAGTTCAGTCGTTCAGTTGTGTCTGACTCTTTGCGACCCCATGAATCACAGCACGCCAGACCTCCCTATCCATCACAAACTCCCGGAGTCCACTCAGACTCACGTCCATCAAGTCAGTGATGCCATCCAGCCATCTCATCCTCTGTTGTCCCCTTCTCCTCCTGCCCCCAATCCCTCCCAGCATCAGAGTCTTTTCCAATAGTCAACTCTTTGC
>NW_011495084.1:11707742-11726795 GCF_000754665.1 Bison bison bison | reverse complement strand
GTATTGGAGTTTCAGCTTCAGCATAAGTCCTTCCAATGAATATTCAGGACTGATTTCCTTCAGGATGGACTGGTTGGATCTCCTTGCAGTCCAAGGGACTCTCAAGAGTCTTCTCCAACACCACAGTTCAAAAGCATCAATTCTTTGGCGCTCAGCCTTCTTCACAGTCCAACTCTCACATCCATACATGACCACAGGAAAAACCATAGCCTTGACTAGATGGACCTTTGTTGGCAAAGTAATGTCTCTGCTTTTGAATATGCTATCAGGTTGGTCATAACTTTCCTTCCAAGAAGTAAGCATCTTTTAGGAGTCATAATAGCCCTACCCTAAGGTGTTGTCGCTCAGCCGTGTCCCACTGAACTGAACTGAAGGTGTTGTTACAAGAATCAAATAAAATGAATAGAAATCATTTAGCAAAGTACCTGGAGTGTTAGATTATGTACTTTAAAAGCAATTTTAATTTATTTATCTACTCACCCACCATAGGCCCTAGCTAGGAGTTGGGAAAAGCTATGATGTTTGACAAGTGTACCCTTTAATATCTTGTCTTTTGAGAGCTAGGTCTCCTGCCTGGCTCTAAGATGCTTTCCAGGATTCACACAAGAATCTTTTTCTCTTATGTGGTAAAGAAATTACTCAATGATATGACTCAATGATATAAGACTCAATGATATTTTACATATAACATAAAAATAAACAGCAGCTGAAAGTATTAGCATCTTTTTTATAGTAAGGTTTCTTGATGGCAGGAAAGACTTCAATACTCTGGTTGCAGAAGCATCTTGCTATTGTATTTTACCTTGTTATCAAGTAATTTGTGACTTTTTTCTATAGAGGCAGATATTTGAAGTAGATAATTTAGCCTTGGCTTCCACCTGTCAATTTTTATCCACTAGAATCCTGTGGAACACCTAATTTAGTATTTAGTTATATCAACACCAAGAACAGCTTTATTCAATGACTATTAAAAATGTAGGTTCTAGTAACAGCTTGGTTCTATGTTTGTGACCCGAAGTCTCAAACTCTCTGAGATTTAACATTAGAATGAATTCAGAGTCTATACTTGCTCTAAAATTCATTGAGTCTACCTACTGAAATATTTATAAATTCCAAAAGCACCTTCAAAGCGAACAGAAAAAAATACTTTGGCATCATTCTCATGAGATTAACATAAATAAACCTAGGTCTCTATAGCAAATCAAAGCAGAATATTGAGGCAATTGTATGAATAATTCAGAAACAAAATAAAATAAAGCAAAATAAGAACTTGTAGCTCTAAAGGTATGAGAATACACTTAATTTACAGTCCTATTCAGAAATCACTAAAATTGCAGTGCAGAGATCCCATATCAAATACCAGCTTAAAGGAATGATATAGGTCAATATCAAGTAAAAAACATGTAAAGACAATCCAGGTGCCCTTGCTTGTTTCCTCATCAAATTTACAAAGATACTTAAGAATCACTAGAAATAAACAAATCAGATGAGATGTCTCTATCAGTACTTTAAACATATGATGTCTTAATCAATATATTTATGAGCCTAAACTCTGAAAGAGTGCTTGTCCCAAAATATGTATCTTATGCACTCCAATTTAATATTTAAGATCAAAGATTGACATAAGTATGCTCTAAATTATCTCGATATACTGCCAACTCATTTAAGGCAACCATTCTATTAGTTCCTGAAAACCAATATGCAGACTATAATGCACCCTGAGCACTGTAACCAATAAGGCTACTGCCATTTGAAACGCTAAAGTGGTTGTGTATCACTCATTAGCAATGCAAGGCCTGAGTCCAAAAGAGATTTTGGCCTACTATTAAGCATTTTATATCAACTAGTGAATAATGGCAACCCACTCCAGTGTTCTTGCCTGGAGAATCCCAGGGACGGGGGAGCCTGGTGGGCTGCCGTCTATGGGGTCGCACAGAGTCGGACACGACTGAAGCTACTTAGCAGCTGCAGCAGCAGCACTGAATAATCACCATGAATAATACCAAAAGAATTTTATCCCAAATACATATATCAGGTGACAATAAATAATAAGCCACCAACATTGCTTGTTATCTCCAAGCCCTAACTCAGATAAATTATAAACAGGTTTTCAGGCATGGCTTACCAGCTCTGATGATATTTCCAGATTTGTGTTATGGAATATATGCAATTTATTTTGTTGACTGAAATTTGCATTCCTATGATCAGTTCAGGATAAGACTTATCAAAATTGAAACAGTGAAAGAAGCTAATCTGAAAAGGCTATGTACTATATGATGTCAACCATATGACATCCTAGAAAAGGCAAAACTATGGAGACTGTGGAAATGCTAGTGGTTTCCAGGGGTTAGGAGGGAGGGAGGGATGAACAGGCAGAGCAAAGAGGATTTTTAGGGCAATGGGAACTCCTCTGTATGATACCATAATGATGGATAATGCCGTTACACATTTGGGTAAAGCCACAGAATGTGCAACACCCATGTAAACAATGGACTTTGGCTGATTATGATGTGTCATGTAGGTCCATCAACTGTAACAAATGTGTCGTGGTGGGAGATCCTGATAACGGGGAAAGCTATGCATGTATGGGAGGAGAAGGAAATGGCAACACACTCCAATATTCTTCCCTGGGGCATCCCATGGACACAGGAGCCTGTTGGGCTACAGTTTATGGGGTTGCAAAAGAGTCGGACGTGACAACAACTAAACAACAACAACAAGGCATGTATGGGAGCAGATGGTATATGGGAAATCTCTATACTTTGTTTTGCTGTGTATCTAAAACTGCTCTAAAAAGTCATGTCTGTACAAAATAAAAATTGAAATAGAATGTTCAGTTCAATTCAGCTCAGTTCCTCAGCTGTGTCAGATTCTTTGCAACCCCATGGACTGCAGCACGCCAGACCTCCCTGTCTGAAACCAACTCCTGGAGTCTACTCAAATACATGTCCACGGAGTAGGTGATGCTGTCCAACCATCTCATCCTCTGTTGTTCTCTTTTCTTCCTGCCTCCAATCTTTCCTGGCATCAGGGTCTTTTCAAATGAGTCAGTTTTTTGCATCAGGTAGACAAAGTATTGGAGTTTCAGCTTCAGCATAAGTCCTTCCAATGAATATTCAGGACTGATTTCCTTCAGGATGGACTGGTTGGATCTCCTTGCAGTCCAAGGGACTCTCAAGAGTCTCCTCCAACACACAGGTCAAAAGCATCAGTTCTTTGGCACTTAGCCTTCTTCACAGTCCAACTCTCACATCCATACATGACTACTGGAAAAATCATAGCTTTGACTAGATGGACCTTTTCTGGCAAAGTAATGTCTCTGCTTTTTAATATGCTACCTAGGTTAGTCATAACTTTTCTTCCAAGGAGCAAGTGTCTTTTAATTTCATGGCTGCAGTTACCATCTGCAGTGATTCTGGAGCCCCAAAAAGATAAAGTCTCTCATTGTTTCCATTGTTTCCATCTATTTGCCATGACATGATGGGATCAGATGCCATGATCTTAGTTTTCTGACTCTTGAATTTTAAGCCAACTTTTTCACCCTCCTCTTTCACTTTCATCAAGAGACTCTTTAGTTCTTCTTTGTTTTCTGCCATAACTGTGGTGTCATCTGCGTATCTGAGGTTATTGACATTTCTCCCAGCAGTCTTGATTCCAGCTTGTGCTTTATCCAGTCCAGCATTTCTCATGATGTACTCTGCATAGAAGTTAAATAAGCAGGGTGACAATATACAGCCTTGTAGTACTCCTTTCCCGATTTGGAACCAGTCTGTTGTTCCATGTCCAGTTCTAACTGTTGCTTCTTGATCTGCATACAGATTTATCAGGAGGCAGGTCAGGTGGTCTGACCTTTAAAAGATTCCCATCTCTTGAAGAATTTTCCACAGTTTATTGTGATCTACACAGTCAAAGGCTTTGGCATAGTCAATAAAGCATAAGTAGATGATTTTCGGTAACTCTCGCTTTTTCAATGATCCAGCAGATGTTGGCAATTTGATCCCTGGTCCCTCTGCCTTTTCTAAATCCAGCTTGAACATCTGGAAGTTCACGGTTCACATATTGCTGAAGCCTGGCTTGGAGAATTTTGAGCATTACTTTGCTAGTATGTGAGATGAGCGCAATTGTGTGGTAGTTTGAGTATTCCTTGGCATTGCTTTTCTTTGGGACTGGAATGAAAACCGACATTTTCCAGTCCTGTGGCCACTGCTGAGTTTTCCAAAGTTGCTGGCATATTGAGTGCAGCACTTTCACAGCATCATCTTTAAGGATTTGAAATACCTCAACTGGAATTCTATCACCTCCACTAGCTTTGTTCATAGTGATGCTTCCTAAGGCCCACTTGACTTCGCATTCCAGGATGTCTGGCTCTAAGTGAATGATCACATCATCGTGATTATCTGGGTCATGAAGATCTTTTTTGTATAGTTCTTCTATATATTCTTGCCACCTCTTCTTAATATCTTCTGCTTCTGTTAGGTCCATACCATTTCTGTCCTTTATAGAATGTAAAAACATTTAAAAATTTAACATCTTGAATGTTGAAAAAATATGTGTCCATAAAATGGAGACAATTCAATAAATAAATAATAAAACCCATATTATTTCACTTGCATTATTTGCTTGATCCTGTAAATTCTACAAAACGTAAGTTTACTTTTAGGTTTCCTGAAACTTCCTGTATTTTCCAGGACAGCATCTTCACAATCTCAACTGACTCTGACAATTTTAGAAAATTGGTTCATAAATTAAGCACTCATCTTATCCTACGTGTGTAGCAATTAGAATGCCATGAAGTCCTTTACAGAAATCCAAAATACACAAATGCATCTGCAACATGTTCCCACTGGATTCCCAAAAAGGGAGAACTTACTTTAAAAAAAAAAAAATTTTTTTTTTAAACAATGAAATCTGGATACTCTAAAGATCAACCAAGGCAGTTAAATGATTCATGCTGCTGGATAAAACTGCTAAATATGGCTGGCTGCTTTTCTATACAGAAAAGTTCACCAGAGGCCAAGAAAGGCTATCCTCATACACTCAGGTATTTTTTCATAAGAGGGTGAGAAAAATCTATCTATCCCATGGAAATGCTCAACTTGGCCCTGAAGTAAGCACTGAACCCCGATGGATTTCACACTGAGATGGTAATATCTACCACAGGCCTTTGAAGAGGCCCCAGCTGTGCCTGTTGCCATGGGCAAACCGGAAAACCTGCATTACCAAGGGCTTCCGGTGGTTTGACATTCTCCCCTCAGGCTTCCCTGGAGAGGTGGCCGCAGTGTGAGTCAGCTGTAAGCCAAAGCCAGGCCTTCCCCAGTCCAAAGGGGAGGAACGAGGGGAAAGGACTGAATGCTTGCTAACACAACTGCCATCTGCCATGGTTCAGTCTGATGGTGACAGAGTGCACGTTAATGCCAGATAGACAGAAAACACTCACCATCTGTTCACTGCCCTGAAATAAAATTAACTAGGTCATCTGGATTTGGAAGCCTATCTGGAATTGTTGACATCTATTCTGAACATTGGGGATGGAAAGTTTACCCCAACTTACATCATTCAAGTTACC
The DNA here is from genome assembly GCF_000754665.1 of Bison bison bison. NCBI lineage: Eukaryota > Metazoa > Chordata > Mammalia > Artiodactyla > Bovidae > Bison > Bison bison. The sequence continues at coordinate 11,721,229 of NW_011495084.1, read as the reverse complement.
CAGAGAAGTATTTTCACTCTAAACCTTCTAGTGGAGAAGGTACAGTTAATAGATCAGATGTTAACAACAATTTATGTGTAAGCATAAATAAAGGATTTTGTAGCCCTTACATTATTATATCTGTAAATAATAGTATTACAAATTGCCATCTAACTGAAAACTTCCAAAAGGAAAAATGTGTAATAAATTTCAAAAAGAGGGTGCCACATTTATTTGGACTTCAGTCCTTCTTGACCAGTGAATGAGACACAAATTTCCAGGCAGTCAAACTAAAAAGGAAGAAATAAAGAGCTATATTTTAATCTTTCCAACTACTAAGATAAAGGGGAGTGAACTATATTCTTTTTTCCCAGGAGAAGCAAGAAAAAGCTTTGGTTCAGTTTCTCTACTGGAAAACCTGCCCCTAATCTCCCTACTCAGAATCTCTCACTTTCCAAATACACTCATCATTTTGCCCTCATTTCTCTCAGACTAGTATTTGTCTCAGCCAGTATTGATCTAGAAGTGAATTTCAGCTATGACACAGAAGAGAATCAAAGAAAATAGAATAAATAATTGTTTTCAATTATTTATACCAGTCCTACCCTGAAATATGTTTCTATTAAAGAAAATCTGAACAGATTTTATTTCCAAGAGTCAATTTAAATTAACTTAGAGGAAAAGTTATTGCTTTTAAGAGTTTATGGACATCAATAACAGGAAATAACACAGTTCATTTAGACAACCTGTAATGGGCTGACTTGAAATAAATCCAGTGGAGCAATTTGTAGGTCTCAAGAGATTCAGTTTTAAAATGGGCTTTTGTGAGTCAGATTACTGACCAAGCTCAGTTATTCGCAAAGTCTACAAGCAAACATTTCTCCAGCCTCTTACTTAAGCCTTAAGCTTTTAAGAATTTGAATAGAACATATTTCCAACCAATTAGAAAGGATATAATGAGTGATCAGCATTGAATTTAGAGCTCTGGAAAGGCAAAGGAGTATTTAATGCTATCCCCTGTGTTCATATTTCCCTGGTGGCTCAGATGGTAAAGCGTCTGCCTACAATGTGGGAGACCCAGGTTTGATCCCTGGGTTGGGAAGATCCTCTGGAGAAGTAAATGGCAACCCACTCCAATACTCTTGCCTGGAAAATCCCATGGACGGAGGATCGTGGTAGGCTACAGTCCATGGGGTCGCAAAAAGTCGGATACAACTGAGTGACTTCACTTTCTTTCTTTCCTGTGTTCATATAGGTTAGATAAACAAGACACAAAGATGCACATTAATTATGCATTAAAATAAAATTACCAATGTGTATGAAATGCGCCAAAGGCACTCTGACACTATAAAGAAGATTCCTACTTATTCTCTCACATACCACCTTACACTGTTCTTCAATCACTTCCTAGATATATTATTTGCTTATAGGATCCCTTACTATCCACGTCTCCATCCCAATCCCACACCTACGAGCTACATGAGACCATGGGCTGCACACAACTGTGCTAGTGTGCCTTACGTGCTCAGCTGTGTCTGGCTCTTTGTGACCCCCAGCCACCAGGCTCCTCTTGCCATGGAATTTTCAGGCAAGAATACTGGAGTGGGTTGCCATTTCCAGAGATTGAACCCAGGTCTCCTGTGTCTCCTGCATTGCAGGTGGATTCTTTACTGCTGAGCCACCAGGAAATGTGTTCAATTATATTCCTTGCTTTATGCTTAGTGCCTAAACCAGTGTCTGAGACATAGTAGGTGGTAACTAAATATCTTATGAATTCATTTTGAAATACACTGTATTCACAGTCTGCTGCTGCTGCTGCTGCTGCTAAATCACTTCAGTCGTGTCCGACTCTGTGCAACCCCTTGGACGGCAGCCCACCAGGCTCTGCCGTCCCTGGGATTCTCCAGGCAAGAACACTGGAGTGGGTTGCCATTGCCTTCTCCATTGTGTGAAAGTGAAAAGTGAAAGTGAAGTCGCTCAGTCGCGTCTGACTTGTAGAGACCCCATGGACTGCAGCCTACCAGGCTCCTCCATCCATGGGATTTTCTAGGCAAGAGGACTGGAGTGGCTTGCCATTGCCTTCTCCGAATTCACAGTCTAGTGGGACATAATGGAAAACCAACAGATCAGTGTTACATTCTTTCTCTCACTGATTGATCTATTTAAGTAGTGTTTACTGAGCCCTTACTATATCAACACAGTCTTTAGAGATGCAGCTAGGTTAGTGAATAAATACATGATTACTGAGCACATAGAACTCACAGTGTAGGGGATCATTATTAGATAATAATATCATCAAATTAAATAATTACAGGTAAATATATAATTGTAAAATATAAGATCATCATGAAATAAAAGTCATAACAGATTTGGTTTATTCTTAGGGGTCAGGGAATGAAGAAAGAATGAGTCATATAAATAAGCAGGAGAATTATGATTTTACAAATGAGAGAGATCGCTGAGGCTAGCCAGGAACAAATAAAATTTATTTCACAGAAGTTTCACAGAAAAGTAGAGCTAGTGCTGGGTATTAATTCCTCCTATCCTTCAAGACATAATTATGTGTACAGTAACATCCAATAGCGTTTACAGTTAACATGTCAGCTACATCTGGATGATCTACTTCTCAAGATACTTTATTTTCAAATAACTCAGGCACTGAGTCTTTCGATTCTGAAATTTTGTTTTATTTGTTCCTTTTTAAATTAAGTGTATTAACATTGTGCCATCTTCATTTTTACAACTAGTCAATATATTACGAAGTATTTTCTTCTAAGAAGCATCAAGATGCAGCATTTCTATTTTCAAGAAATTAACTTCACATCTCTTAACAAAACTCCAGAAGTGATAACAATAGCAAAATAGACAGGAGAGACAAGAACAGTTACTTGAACCCAACTGTTTCCAAATAAACAACTTCTTAAATTTTTCAAGAAGAGAATATATGTCTTAAAAAAATTATCAGGTACATATGAGTGATGACAGAACCATTATTCCATGAAGGATGTTGCTTTAATATAGATTTGTTAAATATTTGGGGGGAAGAAAATATTTCCATGCAAGAGCTACCAATGTATAGAGTTGCTATTATAATTTTAAAAGGCAGCATGCTATAAACTACCAAAACAGCAAATACACTGGTTGTGTTTATTTTGAAGACAGGCCCACACCCTATCAAAGCCAATCAAAGTGGGCAATGGTCATGATTCCGGTTCCAAAGCTGAGACACAGAGTGCTTGGGTTGTGGCAGTTATTATTTCCTGAATAAGACTTCATGCCGGATCCAAAATTCACTCTGTCTGACTCTCAGCCAAGAAAGGAAGTAGCGTGGGTGACCAAGTTTAACACTTGCTCTGGGGATTTCTCTCTAGCCAAAGCTAAAAGGAGACTATAATTGGGTAACCAGGCCTGTCTTTAGCACATTCTGTATTTAGGCGGCTTACCTAAGCCCATTAGACAGCAAAATCACTCTGCCCTATGCCCCTACAGACTTCCAAAAGAAAAAACTATGAAGGGGCTGGGAGTTGGCTCAGCCAAGATAGAAAGGGATGAGGGGGAAGTGAGGGGAAAAGGAAAAGGGGCCTTATCTGTGTCTGTAGGCATGGAAATAAAACAAGCGGTTAAAACTCCAGTTCCACTGTTCACTGGCTGGGACTATTTACTATCTGAGCCACCAGGGAAGGCCAATATTAATTAAATTACACCCCCAACCTGAACCTCAGTTTCCTTAGTTGCAGAGTGTGTGTAGTTAGTAACTAGTTTACATAATGGCTTTCAGTGGCTGGTAGATAGGAAACAATAAATATTAGTTTTTGTTGCCACTGCTATTTTTACTTCTGTAATGCCATCTTTGAAGAGGGAAGAGGCAAAACCTATAGCTGGATTTTAAAGTTGCCCTGTTTCTTTTTGCCACCTCTAAACCTCTCCTTACCTTATTTAACCCTCACTCATTTGTATAATTCAGGTAAGAAGCAAAGGAGCTACTTGGCATAGAAAAAGGTTGATCAACCTGCCCTAGGACTAATAGCTGTTTCCAATCAGATAGTTGCCAGGCATGCCCAGAACTATTTTTTTTTTTTCAAAAGCAATTTTAGTAGATCACTTGGGGGAGGCAAATTAAAAGAATCTTTTTAACTCAGTCAAACCTCAGCCAGCTCCAGATAATTTTAATACATTTTTGTAAAGTGCTCTTGAAAGCACTTGCAGCTAAAATGTCTCATACCAGAAGAAGAAAAAAGTTAAAAGAAAAAAAAGAAAGAAAACAAATGAACAGTGCATCTTGAAAATTGATTGTAGCACTACATTTAAGAAATAAAAATAACCTAGGTACACAATTTCCTTCCAAAACAATTCTGGATATTGGACACCAAGTTATATTCTTCTAACAAATGGGGGAATTTTATTATCCCTTATGGAAGTAACAAGACACATACAGATATTTGCTTTTTGGGGGGTATCAGTGTAATAAGCTTCCAGGGAACTTTTCTAAAAAGATATTTTAAAGCGAAAAACCATATTTACTTTTCAGAAAAAAAATTTTTTTTCCTCTGGCAAGTGAGAATAAAATACTGGTCCTACAAAATATACCAAAAAAGAAAGGAAAATAACTTTTACCTTAAGATAAAGAATGAAAATCTGCAATGAGGAGGGATGTGGTGAGAGTTTAAATCTTCATCAAGTCATTTGAATTCATCAGATAACAGGGGGAAAACGACTTTAACTGTTAACATCAATCTTCCTGATTTTTCTTTAACTTTTTGAAAAGACCCATTTCATAATGGAACGTCTCTTTACTAACTTTTCTCAACTGATGGTATGTATTGAAAGAGATTCCTTTTGGGATTCATACAGCTTAATATCCTTCACAAGGTCTCAGGTATTGACCAACAGAGACTAGATGCCTTCCCTAATCCTCTCTACTTGGAACTGTTACCCTATAGCCTTCTCTACTTCACGATACACATCCATGTGTGATAGGAACAACCCCTATCCTACGTTACTCTTACAGTCGATGCATATATTCATCTACTCATCCAGTCTTATGCACACCTACTATGTTCCAAGTGCTGCACATAATATGTAGAAGGTGTTTGTAGAAATAGAAATAGTACGAAAACAGTGTACTGATCATGATATATTTCAACTGTAGTACCAGCAGGACTTGAATTTTTATGGTGACTAACAGAGTCATCAAGAATGACCTCTAGGTATCTTTTGTGAGGAATAAATGGTAGTTTCATCAATTCAGATGGAGAAGTTAGATAGGAACAGATCAGAGAATTTGAGGAAATCAAAAGTTCTATTTGGAGTCTGGATTTTTATGTTTGTCCAGTGGTCAGTTGAAGGTGATATGCAGTTGGAAAGCTTCCTAAGGGGTCTATGGGATGGCTAGGGTTAGAAAGATAAATTTGAGGGTTGGTAACATTAAAAGCCATGAGACAGCAAGTACAGAAACAGAGGAGCAAAGGAGCAGGATTCAGAGTTATGCCTTGGGACGCTCCAACGTTATGAGAAGAAGGATGCAGCAAAGGAGAATAAAAAAGAGAAGGTGGTAAAGAAGATAACCAAGAAAGTGGTGCCTAAAAAATCAGTTAAACAAAGTATATCAAGAAGGTTCACTATGTCCAATTCTGGTTGCTGAGAGATGGACTAAGAAGAAGGGTACACACTTGGCCTTTGGGTATCATTGGATCTGACAAGATGGGAGTTGCTAGAAATCTTGAGGAAAGTGTTTTCAGTGGAATGGTGCATGCCTCTTACTCAAACTGCTTCATTATGGCCATGATACAGATTAGATCATGAGTGCACGGAATGCAGAACATGAGTCTTGTTCATCTCTGTATTCCTAGAACGTAGTGCAGTGTCTGGCCCATGCCAGATGTTTAATAAATATATATTGAATATTGACATTTGGCTTTAATCAGTGCTTTATTTTCTGTTGTCTGTGACAGACGGTATACCCCTAAAAAGCAGAAAAAGTATCCGTGCATTTATCCCTGAATTATGTTTTACACTTTACTAGTACATTTACAAATGTGATTTGATGCTTAATAAAATATTTATAATGGAAAAGGAAAACTATAACAGCTGAAGTAATGAGTTAGAGAAAGAATTAGCATCCCTGTGAAGAGCAGGCAGGAGACCAGATCAATGAAGGCTGTGCAGGTTTTAGGGCTTCCCAGGTGGTGCTAGTGGTAAAGAACCAGTCTGTCAACGCAGGAGACTTAAGAAACTCGGGCTCAATCCCTGGGTCTGAAAGATCTCCTGGAGGCATGGCAATCCACTCCAGTATTCTTGCCTGGGAAATTCCATGGACAGAGGAGCCTGGCGAGCTGCAGTCCACAGGGTAGCAAAGAGTTGGACACAACTGAAGCGACTTAGCTCACAAGCACTTACAGGTTTTAATGATCACAAATTCTTCGGCACTTCCCTCTCAAAAGAGGAGCCTAATTCCCCTCCCTTTTAATATGAATTGATCTTAGTTCTCTGCTTCTAACAAATAGATTTCTAAGGAAGTATTACTAATTGACTTCCAAGACTAGGAGACAGCTGCTGTCTGACTATCTCTTTCAGGACTCGCGTTTTAAGCATTGACTTGCCATGGTCACCTTACACTTCCATGCTGGAGATACCACATGAAGAGCACAGAGAGAGAGAGAGAGAGAAAGAGAGAAGCCCAACTGCTCCCAGACTAGGTGTCAGACACGTAAGAGAGGAAACCTTCAAGTGAGTCCAGCTCTAGCTACTGCCTCACTACAATGGTACAAAGACTCTGAGTGAGAACCACTACCCTGAGTCTAGTCAATCCCTGAAACCATGAGTGATAATAATAATCGTTTAACGCCATGAAGACTAGGCTGTTTGCTACACAGCAATGAACACTGAAACAGACAACAGCATTTTTATTCAACCAGGAAAGAAACAGGCTCAAATAGCAAAACAGAAAAAGATACTTTGTGGTCAGCCTTAAAAATGTTCATGAAAGAGAGAGGATTAGAAGAGCTGCTTGAATGATCCCTATTACTTTTGACTGAGAAAAAAAATTAAGACCTGAACAAAAAACTGCAATATTTTAAAATAGGTCAGACCTCAAAGGCCAATGAGATGAAAATAAATGAAATGAATACATGAGTGCACAAATTATTTCTCTAGTCTGTAACACTATTAATGCATATAGATAGCAAAGAAGGCATTCTTCTGGGCTGAGCTGCTGTTCATGGATAGTTATTTGATCTCATGGCATTAGTGTGATAGCAGACAAGCAACACAAGAAGTATTTGTTGATCAAGTCAACAGGATGGTGTAGAAGTTCTCTTGTCTTCTCTTTTTCTGCTCAGAGTACATTTCCAGTTCATTAGTCTAAAAAGCTTTCCTATAGTAAGGAATGCACTGTGTTCTAGAAGCCCAGAACTATGAGTTTGTTGCTTTTCATTTCTCTTGAATCTGAGGAACAGCAAGTGGGGGAATGTTAACACAAGAGCATCTTCCTTATTATCACAATGAAGTTTCACATAAGCTGTGTCTCCTGGAACCAAGACTGAATTCCAGATTTATGATTTCTTGTTTGCCACAGTTATATAACCCAATTGCGTAACACTTATAAATCACCTTGTTTAAAAAAAAAAAAAGCTACTTCTGAGCTTTTCTTTCCCTCTCCATTGCACCACTGGTCTGATGAGACAGAGGCTGCAGTGAAGGCCACAGTCTACAGCCTATCACATCTTTATCTGATAGTCCCCAGCCCATACTAGATAAGGCTCCAACACTTTTATTCACTGGAAAGTAGTTTCGCCTCCTTTTTATACTGCCGTTTATCCCATGTACTCTTCTGAACCAGAAAGACATCTCCCTCCTCACGTTTTCCCATAGGTCTTTCTTCTCCATCTACTTGAAATTCAAAGAGTTATCTCCTTAGATAACTTGCATTCTAACATCTCATTTTTATTTTCATGTCTTGAACACATGGAACAAAGCCTTAATGTGGCATTCTGCTGTGCTTACTTTCTATTATTTGATACTCTTTAGATCATAAACTTTTTGAGGACAAAGTCAAGGCCTGTTGAATCTCTTCTTGAAAAAGAGCAATACAGCACCATATCAAAACAAGTATTTGACAATGATTACTTAGGAATGATCATGTTTATCCATCCTTTTCAATTAAAAAAAAAAAAAAACTAAATCACTCTATGGAGTCCTTCCTCATACTGTTTTACATTCATCCTTCTCATCAATATTTAAATTTCTTCAATTAATTTCAAGTTTTAAAGTTTAGTCTGCTTTTAAAGAGTCTTTTCTACATAAGGTACAGTATAGCCCTGTTAAATTGTTTCTCCTTTGCCTTTTTATACAAAATGAATGTGGCAATACAAGAAGAAATAAAACTCCACAGGGAACCAAGGAAAGAAACTAATCAGCCCTACTTAATGACTTAAAGGAAGGGACAAGAAAATCAGAGATAAAACAAAGCTCCCCCACGGGCCCAAACACATCCTACATTATACTAGCTATTGGGAAATGTCACCCCTTTGGCTGAAAAATAGTAATATGGGGAATCCATTTTACGCTTTGTGTTAAGGCAACTGCTGTTTCTCATTCCCCGGACTCAGTCACTGAGCCACTGGCCTTTACTAGAGGGACATGTGGCTTTGGACAGCACTTTTGGGCATACTTGTTTGTATTCTAATGGCTGGCCATTAGATAGCTTGGTGGACTATGGCAAGCAAACAGAATTGTTTTCCACCAATTCTGTTTTCAGCAAAGAATTATTTTTAATTCCCCTGTCTTGTGTGTTGCCAAAATTCTTAAAATACTGTTCATGGAGATTTTTTTTTGTTACCCGCCTTGGAGCCCAGATGTAGGAATTGAGCCAATGCAGCTGGTGTAACTTGGCTGACTCTCACAGATAATTCAGTGTTTGAACAGTCTTCCTTTTTTTTTTTAATGTTATTATTTTGGAAAATTCTGGAGTAAATGCTTATGGATATAAAGTGTAAAGGTTGAGGGACTAGCAGTAATATAGGCTAAAAGTCTCCTACTTGTCTTTCTTATAGGGACTTCATCAAGCTGGGCAAACACACACACACACGCACTCACATCACAGCTCTTTCTTCAAATCTTATTTCAAATGTGCCCCTGTGCTTCAGAGACAGGCTTGTCAGGGGAGGGAAAAGAAGGGGGGAGATACGCTTTTTATTTTCTTTTTTTATATATAAGAGACTTTATGTCATGAATATAAACATATCAAACCCTACACTGACATGTTAAAAACAGGGAAATCTTAGGAGTGAAAATACTCATTCAGAAATTTCAACACAAATCCTAGTGATACTTAGGACAGAAAAAGTGATTTTATGGAAGATCCCCTGGAGAAGGAAATGGCAACCCACTGCAGTTTTCTTGCCTGGAGAATCCCATGGACTGAGGAGCCTAGTGGGCTACAGTCCAGAGGGTCGCAAGAGTCGGACACGACTGAGCAACTTCACTTTCACTTTTACGTTACTTCTGCTAAATTCTGGTACCACATTTACTACTTACAAAGCAACTGCATTTTATAGCTGACACTATATTATACCAATATGGCACAAACATAACATTAATCTCTCTGATCTATATTCCAATTTGGATTCTTCCATGAAATATGATGGAATAATAATAGCAGCTATTAGTTGAGGGCTTACCGAAATTGTACTGTGTGTGTTACACGGATTAACTCGTTTAACCTCTCAATAAATGAATGAAAAAAGGTGCAATTACTATGCTGATTTTAGCAATAAGGAAACTGCAACCTAAAGAGTTTAAATGATTTAACTAAGAACTCAGTTAGAAAGTAGCAGAGCTGGGATTTGAACCTAGCCATCTATTTCCAGAGCCTGCATCAGAAACACTACATTCTGCCACCTTTCCAAAGAAGGGATGGGATGAATCACTGCTAACATACAGGGATCTGCATACTATTGGCATGCTCACAGAAGAGTGTTTTGCTTTTAGACATTATCTATTAAGTATGTCACAAAGAAAAGAGCTCAAGAAACTGACTACTTAGATATGCTATGAATTCCTTTCCTCCTAAAGAAAAACTGCCTATTTATTTTGCTTTCTCTTCGGACTGGCTAAACTGATAAACAAGAGAAAGTGGTATGAATGACTTGTAATTACTTGATGTGTATCCCTTCCCTGATTTATGTATGTTTCATCAGAAATCATCAGTGCCTTAAGCTCAAGGGCTGAGTAATGTGAGAAACTGCCATATCAGAATGAATTGCAGAGCTCAATCTCAGTTGGGAGGTTATTTCACCACTCTTCAAATACATCTTTCTCTAAGCTACCATCTACTCCATCTATGCAAATCATTAGCTAAATTTTGAGACAAATCATTAAAATTTCCTGGCAATTGCTTATTTTAGAATTTCCAAACTTTTTTTTTATTTCTTTAATAACTCACAGCATTAAATATAAAACAAGCTGAAGTATCCTCTCTCATTTATTTCTAGAATGGTGTAACACTCCCTTCTAATGACCCCTAAATTCTAACAACATGCTACTTATATAAATAAAGCCATTTTCAAAACTTAAAAAGCTATCATCTCCATGCAGGAAAAAAAAAGGCAGCATTTTAATAGCAATGCATGCTCATACTAGCTAGAAAGTCTAGTACTACACCGAATTTTCCAGGCCACTTGGAAGTGAAAAGAAAGGCATTATGAGATAATATTGCCCATGTGAAATGGCTTACATGACCGGAAAATATAATTATGTACTCTATTTTGAGGGTCTTAAAGGTATTTTTTTAAAGGGTATTTAAAAATAACACCAACAGGTCTCTCCCTGAAATGAATTAGTCATGATCGTATCAGGAGGCAAGCTGTCTTTGAACCTTATGAACATAACTTGTGCAAATATAACATAAAAACAAAGGCAGGAGAAGGAATGAATCAAATTTTAGGCAGGAAAAAATGAAAAGCTATGTTCCAAATATGTAGCCTCCTACAATACGGACTATTTTGTACACGTTATTGCAAAAGCCATTAATGTTACGGTATGTCCTGGAATTTACATGTCAGATAATAAACACTCAAGTTGGAACTGGAAATAACGATACATCATGAAATCATCATGATATGACACTAAAACATTAGTGGATACATCATGAAATCATCACAATTTGCACTGAATCTCTCATGTTGCAAAGGATTTGGCAAAACATGACTCAGTATAACGCTGTTTCTCAGGGGGACCTTGGGAAAACAACTGGAGTGAGCAACAGAGAAAGGGTTACAACATTCATTTCTATGCATGTGGAGTGTCTCAGGATCATAATTAAAATCTCACATTTTTCTGGTTTTTAGTCAGCAACTTTGCACTCATCTAATATAAAACATCAGTGGAAAAATTTCACCCATGTTCATAAAAAGCAAATCTTGACGTACTTGAAGAACTCAAGCACGGTATATTAGCACAGGCGTGTTTCAAAAATAACCACTGAACCATTCCCATTACTGGGAAGACTGCTGCACTCTATAATTATGTTTGACAGTTTAGGGTTTTTTTTCAGCTCTTTCCTCCTCCAAATTATCTGAATTTGAGTGAAAGCTAGAAGGCTATCTTGAAAGTTGATGGAAAAAAAATATGAATGTGCTCTTCTAAGGTATCAAACCTGATGTGGCAAAAGCATGGGGCTCTGGTAAATATGAAAAATAATGTCATAAGCAAAGAAATATTGCTTGAAGTAGTAAATAAGCCTTTAGTAAATAAGACCTCCCCATTGACACGGATGTTCTCAACTTAAAGTTATTTATTTAACCAATGCCTGTTATCTCTCCCCAAATATTCATTCAACCAATCTTTGGGAAACTGTTGTGTATGAGCACTATATGCGAAGAACTAAAGATAAAGTCTCTTGTACTTGAAATGGCCCTTCTACTGTAGAGACTGATATATAGTACTTAATAAAATATAGCATCACATTATTCATCAAAATTTTTAAAAATTTGGTGAAATAATCATAATTGCTTATAACACAATTCTCCAAATTATGTTCATATATGTTCTTCTTGTATTCAGTGAGTCTCTAATGAGTTAAATTTTAATGACTTTTAGTTTAAGAACACTATTACCTATTTTTTCATCTGCTGATATTTGATAAAATTTCTGCCTTACATATGCCCTTGGCTCTTGGAGAATACTATCTCTGTTGTAGAAACAAAAATTTTATAACTTTAAAATACCATTCCCATTATTATTCCTTACCCGTAGGTAGAGACAATGAGGAATAGAGGTATTAACACAATATATAGGAAGCAGAGAGTACTGAGAAGGGAATATACAAGCATGTCACAAACTAAAACACGTGTACTTCATCTCCTAGCATATTTGCTGAGAATCAAATAGAGACATTCACAACGTCAAGCAATATCACATGTATGAATGAAATTTACATTCTGCAAATGAAAATATTTCATTTTCATTTAGACATCAGGGTCCACATTTTGGATCAAGTTGTAATGTTTCTGTCTAGATACTTCATTCAGAGAAGGCAATGGCACCCTACTCCAGTACTCTTGCCTGGAAAATCCCATGGATGGAGGAGCCTGGTAGGCTGCAGTCCATGGGGTCGCTGAGAGTCATACACGACTGAGCGACTTCACTTTCACTTTTCACTTTCATGCATTGGAGAAGGAAATGGCAACCCACTCCAGTGTTCTTGCCTGGAGAATCCCAGGGACGGGGGTGCCTGGTGGGCTGACTTCTATAGGGTCGCACAGAGTCGGACATGACTGAAGTGACTTAGCAGCAGCAGATACTTCATTAAAGATTAAAAATATGTTTTGAAACTGTGCTTGTCCTTTCCTCATGTGTCTAGAGTTTATTATTCCAGTCATAACACTGCAAAGACTTCTGAATTCTCTATCACATGTATTTTGGGTATGTGGGGACAGATTTATTTCCTACAGCTTAATTTTTGTCAGTTCAGTTTTTTCCCTATATTTTTTAAATTTGTTTTTTACTTTTATTTAAAAAGCCATTAAATATACATTAAAAATTTGGAGATCAAATAATTTCCTAATATTTTTAATGTTTTGGGTGAAGTAAAGATAAAACAGAGGAACCAGAGATCAAATTGCCAACATACATTGGATCATCGGAAAAGCAAGAGAGTTCCAGAAAAACATCTATTTCTGCTTTATTGACTATGCGAAAGCCTTTGACTGTGTGGATCACAATAAACTGTGGAAAATTCTGAAACAGATGGGAATACCAGACCACCTGACCTGCCTCTTGAGAAATCTGTATGCAGGTCAGGAAGCAACAGTTAGAACTGGACATGGAACAACAGACTGGTTCCAAATAGGAAAAGGAGTTTGTCAAGGCTGTATATTGTCACCCTGCTTATTTAACTTCTATGCAGAGTACATCATGAGAAATGCTGGACTGGAAGAAGCACAAGCTGGAATCAAGATTTCCAGGAGAAATATCAATAACCTCAGATATGCAGATGACACCACCCTTAT
>NW_011495084.1:11694390-11707642 GCF_000754665.1 Bison bison bison | reverse complement strand
TATTCAAAAGCAGAGACATTACTTTGCCAAAAAAGGTCCACCTAGTCAAGGCTATGGTTTTTCCAGTGGTCATATATGGACGTGAGAGTTGGACTGTGAAGAAAGCTGAACGCCGAAGAATTGATGCTTTTGAACTGTGGTGTTGGAGAAGACTCTTGAGAGTCCCTTGGACTGCAAGGAGATCCAACCAGTCCATCCTAAAGGAGATCAGCCTTAGGATTTCTTTGGAAGGAATGATGCTAAAGCTGAAACTCCAGTACTTTGACCACCTCATGCAAAGAGTTGACTCATTGGAAAATACTCTGATGCTGGGAGGGATTGGGGGCAGGAGGAGACGGGGACGTCAGAGGATGAAATGGCTGGATGGCATCACCGACTCAATGGTCGTGAGTTTGAGTGAACTCCGGGAGTTGGTGATGGACAGGGAGGCCTGGCGTGCTGCAATTTATGGGTCGCAAAGAGTCGGACATGACTGAGCGACTGAACTGAACTGACAGAAAAAACAATATGTACCTATTAGCCTGTAATGATAACAGTTATCATTTACTGAGCACTTAACTCCACAATGCTCCTTCCCGTGTCTGATGTTTCCTTCCTGTGATGGTGGCTGAATGAATATAACTTTGAGTCTCTCTCTGAGTGTTTCTCTCACTGTATCCCTAGGAAGACGGTATTGGGGGGGGGGCAGTCACATTTGAGACTGTAAATTTGGGAGGAATAATTGACATACCCAGCTCAACCCCTTTCTGTGAGGCCTGAGCACATGACCATCCTGCTGAGAGCATGTGACTGCAGTGAGGGCTGCATGTGGCTGGATGGATAAATCTGCCTCAAATCTGGAGTTCGGTTAAAGAGTTTAGTTCACATATGCCTTCTAGCCTGGGCTTTATAATTAACATAGAAGCTATTTTGACCTCTATCATATTTTTATTTACTTGATTTTCTTAGCCACGACACCAAATATGAGGTTGCTGAGTCCACAACTAAATAATACCCCTCTTCTCTGGCTGGATTCAAAGCAAGTTGAGAACCCCATGCCAGTCACAGAGCCAAGTGTGTTACACATACGATCCCTGTTTATTCCTCACAACAACATGATAATGACTGCTCCCATTTTGAAAAGGAGGAAACTCAAGTTAGGACAAGTTAACACAATTATCCAAGACTGCAGTGATGGAGCTGGCCTGCACGCCCAGCTTCAACTCTGGGGCTGTAAACCTAACCATATGCTATATGACTATACTGAAACTCCCACTAGAATAAAATTAGTAGAACCAAAGAATGAATCAACATGCATCTGTCCATCCAGAGTCAGGCATCACAAAATAATAGATGGCATTATTAAAGAGGACACCATCAGAAGCAAGCAGTGATTGCAAGGAGAATGACTGACCACTACTTTGATTATAGTAGTCAACAACTTGTCCTGCCTTTGAGTTAAAAGTCAGAATTCTGGCTCTTTTCCCAAGATTTAAAAAACAGCAAGTTCAAAATGTCACCTGTTTTGTCAGCCCTAAAGCACAGTCCAGATAGAAGGCAGAAATAAAATAACCTGTAAGGCATTTCAGCCAGGTGAGCGACAGGGCTTAAATCTGCACATCATTTCATCTATGAGTTCTCTTGTCTATTTCTTTTTTTTTTTTTTTTCTTTTTTTTTTTTTATTTTATTTTTAAACTTTACATAATTGTATTAGTTTTGCCAAATATCAAAATGAATCCATCACAGGTATACATGTGCTCCCCATCCTGAACCCTCCTCCCTCCTCCCTCCCCATACCATCCCTCTGGGCCGTCCCAGTGCACTAGCCCCAAGCATCCAGTATCCTGCATCGAACCTGGACTGGCGTCTCGTTTCATACATGATATTTTACATGTTTCAATGCCATTCTCCCAAATCTTCCCACAGAGTCCTTAAGACTGTTCCATACATCAGTGTCTCTTTTGCTGTCTCGTACACAGGGTTATTGTTATCATCTTTCTAAATTCCATATATATGCGTTAGTATACTGTATTGGTGTTTTTCTTTCTGGCTTACTTCACTCTGTATAATAGGCTCCAGTTTCATCCACCTCGTTAGAACTGATTCAAATGTATTCTTTTTAATGGCTGAGTAATACTCCATTGTGTATATGTACCACAGCTTTCTTATCCATTCATCTGCTGATGGACATCTAGGTTGCTTCCATGTCCTGGCTATTATAAACAGTGCTGCGATGAACATTGGGGTACACGTGCAATCACATAAGAACATCAGACCTGGAACCAGGGAGGCTGAATATTCTTGCTAGTCCATTCTCTGCCAGAATGGCAAAACACTAGCATAGCTACTTTAAGCAAACAAAAACACATTTGGCAAAGACTTATGAATTTGAATTACTTTAATTTTCAAAATAACTTGATACCATTTTACTTCTCTTCTTTCCTTTCCACCTGCTTATTTATATCCGATACTCTAGAATATTCTTTCCCCAATTAACTATCTTATTAGAAAGAAAAACCAAGAACTTCCTTTTTTTACCACCATCTTTTCTTTGTCATTTCTCAATAAATTGTGGTCATCCTAAATAACATAAATAAGAAAAGGAGTCCCTTTGATGCTGATGGAGTCTCAGTTTACCCAAAATCACTCTCGTTTATTTTCTTTTTTCTCTTTGGCTGATTTGTTATAGATGATTAAACTAAATTTGTAAGCCTTAGAAGTAAGGGGGAGCTGAACTGGAACAGACAAAAAAAAATTCATAAGTGTGTGTAATTTGCCATAGGAAATGATGCATGGTTAAAGATGATTAAAATAGTCACAAGGAAACTGGCACAACAGTAGCTAATACTGTTAAAATAACTACATAGTAATATGTAGCTCTTGTTGAAAGCTAAAACTATTCCTGGAAAATATATTTTTCATCCAGTATCCTTAGATTCAAAAGCTTTTATAGTGGGATTTTATTTATTTATTTAAAATGGGTTAAGTTCATCATCAAATGTTTTGAATATTTCATATAGATTAAATGATGTCCCTGGGTTTTTTCTAAAAGAAGGTTTGTCAACTTTTAAAAAGTCTATTTCACAGCAAAGAGTAACTAGAATAAAATATTCTCTTGAGAAGGTATCAACAATTATTCCAAATAGCATTTTATTAAAAAAACAAAATTGTTGGACACGACTGAGCGACTTCACTTTCACTTTTCACTTTCATGCATTGGAGAAGGAAATGGCAACCCACTCCAGTGTTCTTGCCTGGAGAATCCCAGGGACGGGGGAGCCTGGTGGGCTGCCGTCTATGGGGTCGCACAGAGTCGGACACGACTGAAGCGACTTAGCAGCAGCAGCAGCAGCAGGAAAGAGGGGAATAAAACATCAATCTCATTATAATGTCCAAGAATATAGTCGCTTAGTCGTGTCCAACTCCTGGCAACCCCATGGACCATAGCCACCAGGCTCCTCCATCCATGGGATTTCCCAGGCAAGAATACTGGAGTGGGTTGCCATTGCCTTCTCCAGAGGATCTTCCCGACCCAGGGATCAAACCTGGGTCTTCTGCATTGTAGGTAGATTCTTTTATCGTATAAGCTACCAGGGAAGCCCTAAGACTATTATTTATTGATAAATATTATAAAATCTAGTCTTCCACTAAAGTGTGAACTCAATTAACATATTGGGTCAAGTGGTTTACAAATCTTTATTTCATGTTTAAAATTAGTTGCACATCACTTTATTTTATAAGTGATGTCTTAGGCTGGTTTCCCTGGGAAACAGATATTGAGACTCTCAGACAGTCATATGCCTATAGGAGTTCACTGGAGAGGACTGAGGAACAAGACCTGTAAGCGAGTTAGGGGAGCGGGGTTAGGCAGAGTGTTAGTCATATGTATGACCCACAATACAGTTGCCACAGAGACTTCAGCCATTCTCCCTGAGAACTCTGGCAATAGGATGATCCTTCAGAGATGTTTCACAAGGAGACAGGGGGTTGAGTTTCTATAGTCACCCTTCCCTGTTCATTTCTACACTGAACAATCCTTGGAGGCAAACACCACTTGTTCAAGACAGTTCCTTTCGGCTGAGGGCAGTTCTCAGAGAGGGTCTCAGTAACCAATACTCCAAGCTGCTGAGAGAATAAATGCCTTGCCACTGAAGGGAGATCCAGGCAAAGCAGTACACGATCTATACCATCAGAGAATGACTAAAAAAAGAGATGGGTAATTTGATTCATTTTAGAAATGCCACATTTCCAACCAAATCCGCACTGTATTGTGGATGGTAGCATAATACTATAGTTTTCAAATGGGTGTTCCTTATTTATTTAAAAAGTAACATAATATGTTGACATTTTTTATGCTTTTGTCTAGAATAATGCTCAGAGTCTTCAGTAGGGAATTTATAACATACGGACCGGATGTGGCTTTGTGCTACTATTTTATACTGAAAGCATTGTCCATTCACTTCACCAATGCTGCTGCTGCTGCTAAGTCGCTTCAGTCGTGTCAGACTCTGTTTGACCCCACAGACGGCAGCCCACCAGGCTCCCCCGTCCCTGGGATTCTCCAGGCAAGAACACTGGAGGGGTTGCCAGTCCCTTCTCCAATGCATGAAAGTGAAAAGTGAAAGTGAAGTCGCTCAGTCGTGTCCGACTTTTAGCGATCCCATGGACTGCAGCCCACCAGGCTCCTCCGTCCATGGGAGTTTCCAGGCAAGAGTACTGGAGTGGGGTGCCATTGCCTTCTCTGTCACCAATGGTACATTTCAAAAATTTCTATTACTTCTATTGAGCACT
Source organism: Bison bison bison (assembly GCF_000754665.1). Lineage (NCBI taxonomy): Eukaryota > Metazoa > Chordata > Mammalia > Artiodactyla > Bovidae > Bison > Bison bison. Next base: position 11,702,871 of record NW_011495084.1, on the reverse strand, counting down.
TACTATGTGCCAGGATCATGACAGGAATGGGAGTAAGAGCAATAAAAGACAGTTTTGTTTCCTGGAGCTCACTGGCTACTGAAACAGAATACAACTGAACAATACGACAGGTGCTTTGCTAGAGGTGTCGTAAGGCGCTATTGCTGGTAAGAACTATCTAAACCACACCAGACCTGTATTTACTCATGTAACCTTAGGTGAGGTATGCTAAGGCCAGGTGCAGACTCAGAAAGAAAACCAGCAAAGAGCTTTATAGTTTTGCTATATGCATAGTTTTCAAGGGAGAACACAGCATGCCACTCAGGGCCGCTCAGGGAAAGGACCTGGATTTGTCACATGGCAGGAGGAAGAAAAGGAAAGAGCAGAGCAAGGCAGTTGTACTTAGGTCTGGGTAATCTGAATAACTCCAGAGAACTCTTGGAAATTGGGGTTGTCCTTGGTTGTCTGATACTTGGTCTTAGAGCAATGATGGTGTGTGTATAGTAGCTCAATAAGGAAGATGGCTGGGAATGTGGCCTTAGCCAGCTTTTCAAGAAGGCACACTGACTGGCATCTATAGGCCCTCAAAACTGGGTCAAGGCAGTATTTAAATATATATATATATATATAATGGCATGATTTGGGATGAGGGAGATCTTGGGGATGACAGTTTCCCAGAAAGTAGTCTCACAGAAGCTGAGCTTTGAAGGGATGTTAGTGCACATCGTCATCGTGCGGGACAGGTTTATGATACTCATCATCTACTAGGAGACACAATAATGATGTAGACATTAGTTAAAATGTAACCTTTTAATTGTAAAGGAGTTTACAGACGTCAGATATTGGTATTATTGTTAAAACACTTGCTCTTTTATTTTGAAAGACTTCTGCAATTTTTCTACAAAATTAGTTGATGTGATCAGCTGTAATGTTTGACACTAATGACTGATAGAAAAGAACTAAAATGTATGAATAAGTATTCTGTTTCTCCATTGTTTATTTACCTAGGCAAAGAACTCTGTAACAATACTGATGTGAAATTAAAATTAAAATGAAAACTTTGTTGTTATTACATTACAGGAAAGATGGCCGGCCATTGATAAAACCATCAAAAATTAACAGGATCACCATTTCTTCCTGCCCCCTCACATAGCAAAACCCTAGTCATTATTTTGCATTCTCTATATCCACCAATAATATTTTCTTCCAAAATATTCAATTCTCTGTGTTTGTCTTTTCCTCTTGTTCTCTCTCTCTTTCTATTCCTCCTCTACTCCGTTTACTTCTATTGCCACATATTGATTTAACCTTCATAAAATCTGTCAAATTAAAACCCTTACCTTGGTTTTGCCCACCTGTGTCTCTATAATATAGATCCTATAAGCCTCCTAACCAGTTTCCTGCCTTACTCTGTCTACTCTAAAATCCATGCCATATGTGACCTGGATAAACATGTTAACTAACAGACTGCCACCTGCATTAACTTTCTAAGTCTAATCACATTTCAAAAAACTTAGATGGCTTCTATTTGAGGGATCTCCAAAGACAGTCCAATTTATTGGCATTAAGAAAGAAGCCATTAGAATGCCTACTTATTTTTGTCTGAGGACATTTAGAAATATTAAATGCAACTAATTTTAAATTCCATTATTCACAATATCCCAACATGATACTAAAAAACCTTGTGATAGGGTTCAGATGACACCTCATACCTGCATTTACTTCAGCACATTGCAGAGTACATGGGCATGTGTAGTATGCAGCTATTCTTTTCTCAATGACCAACAGCAACATCTTTAAAACAGTCTGTAATGAGATTAATGGGGCTATGAAAATTATATACATAATACAACTGTTTGTTGGCTATTTCATGCCAGAGCATTTGAAAGAGGTACAGAACTTCCCTGGTAGTACAGTGGATGGAAGGCCTGCCTGCCAGTGCAGGCAGGCAATCCCTGATCTGAGAAGATTCCGCGTGCCACAGAAACTAAAGCCCATATACCACAACTACTGAGCCTGTGTGCTGCAGCTACAGAAGCCCACGTGGCTAGAGCCTGTGCTCCACAACAAAAGCAGCACAGTGAGAACTGCAACTAGAGAAAGCCCATGCACAGCAGTGAAGACCCACACAACCACAAATAAACAAATAAATAAATACAAAGAAGGACAGCAAGAATACTTTAAAAAAAGAGGCACAAAATTTAAGGAATATATATATGTAGCTTTCTTTTATAAAAAAGACTCATTTCCAAATAGATTACTCCTCTATGTGATGATGAACCATTTTCAGAAGTTGTTGTCCATTAGATATTGAAGGAATAAATATACTTAATACACCCCCCAAGGTAAAGTTTATGAATTAACAATGAGTGAGAAAGCAACTGCTGTTCAAAACAACTCAGACTATGTAGAGGACATTTTGAAAATGGATACTTGAAAACATCTGCCCATATATGATTTTCATTGCTAGAAAAAACTGTCCTATTTGCAAAAATTTAAACAGCAGAAAAATGATATTCTCATGTGTTAAAATGCATTCAAAATTCAAAATTGTATTAGGTTTAGAGCTACTTATTTATAGAATAAGAATAAAGTACCTTCTGAAGAACTGGGAAGAATAAATGGTTAGTATTATGAAAGACGTAAATTTACTTCCCAATTCAACAAAAATCTCTACAAAATTGATGAATAGAATTTAATATGATTATAATGATTTAAGAAGCCTAGAAAATGGTATGCTTTTCCACTGCAATCTAGATTACTTTGTGAGATTTTCAGCTTCAGCACTGATTAAAACTAAATAAAAGCAAATTTAACAGAAAGCCAGATTTTTTAATAACTCCAGAGAACTCTTGGAAATTGGGGTTGTCCTTGGTTGTCTGATAGTTGGTCTTAGAGCAATTATGGTGTGTACAGTAGTTCAATAAGGGAGACGGCTTGGGAATGTGGCCTTAATCAGCTTTTCAAGAAGGCCAACTGACTGGCATCTACAGGCCCTCAAAACTGGGTCAAGGCAGTATTAAAAAAAAAAAAAATTACAGCATGATTTTGGGTGAGGGAGATCTTAGGGATGACAATTTCCCAGAAAGTCTCACATAAAAAGTTTCACATAAAAAGTCAGCTCAAGATTTTATAAGCAATGAAGAAAATTCATTCATATTGTTCTCACTTAGAACTACTTATTTATAGAATAAGAATAAAACACCTTCTGAAAAACTGGGAAGAATAAATAGTATTATGAAAGATGGAAATTTACTTCCCAATTCAACAAAAATTAAATAATATAATCAAGATTTAATGATGTTAATAAAATGTGAATAGTATTTTGGAGAGAGAAAAATGGGTCATATATAACTAATAAATAAAATAAAACAATGCATAAAGTTATTTAAATACTGACCTTATGTAGTGACATATGTATATATATATAGCTGCATGCTCAACTTTTTTTTTATTGATGAGGTTCAAAATTTAACAAATTTTAGGTTAAATTTTGGTTTCTCAATCTTTACACTACTGATATTTTGGGGCTCAGATGGTAAAGAATCCGACTTCAATATAGAAGACCCAGGTTCGATCCCTGGGCCGTGTTAGGAAGATTCCCTGGAGACGAGAATGGCAACTCACTCCAGTATTCTTGCTTGAAGAATCCCATGGACAGAGGAGTCTGGCAGGCCACAGTTCATAGGGTAGCTAAGAGTTGGACACCACTAAGAGACTAACACTTTCACTTCACTTAAAATCTTTGTTGTAGGGAAGGCATTATCTTTTGCCTATTAGGATGTTTAGCAGCATCCCTGGTCTCTACCTACTAGGTAACTATAGCACATACTCATATAGTTATAATGCAAAATGTTTTCAGATATTGTCAAATATCTTCTGAAGGGCCAAGTTAAAAATCACCAGTCTATGGCATAAGCCCAACATTAGAGTCTTACACTATCTTAACCCAGCCTATATTTTTGATCTTATCCTCTAATATTTATATTTCTAACATTATCTTCTATAACTTTGCTCTCTCGTCATTCTCACCCCTTTACCATCCTTTATTAGCTACATCAGTCTTGCCCTTCATTATTTACCTCTATGTTTTGCTCATAGCTGGAGTGATTTTTCCCTGATTTCTTTATGGACATATCTTAACTCATTCCTGAAAATCTGTCTTGAATCATGCCTCCTTTTTAGGATTCCTTTAAATCCTCATGTTAGAGTGAACCTGCTTTTGAGTACAAAATACACGTCTATTTTAGTGTTTATTATAAGCTCTCTTGTGGGGTTTCCCTGGTAGCTTAGATGGCAAAGAATATGCCTGCAATGCAGGGGACCCAGGTTCGATCCCTGGGTCAGGAGGATCCCCTGGAGAAGGAAATGGCAACCCACTCCAGTATTCTTGCTTGGACAATTCCATGGACAGAGAAGCCTGGTGGGCTACAGTCCATGGGGTCACAGTCAGACAAGACTGAGCAACTAACATTTTCACTCTTGTTTCTCTCTCTTTGGTATTCTTCTTTCTTCTCAAACTCACTCTAGACTCTTGTAAAAATTGTGTACAAATTAAAATAATTCCTAATACTATTGGTAGTGTGATTATTCATTAATGAGAGACAGTGAGGGACTACAATGCGGACTTTGAGAAGACAATGACAGAACTCTGTGTATTTACATGAGACTGTATTCAAAATATATTGCTAACTGAAAAGTGTAACTCATAGAATACTACATATATTATGATTCCTTTGAGGGAAAAATACATAAACATTATGCTTATACATGCAGGAAAAATTTATGATAAGATACACAAGTAACTATAACAATGGTTCGTCCCTTCAGGGAAGTGAGAAGTGAGGACTTTTACTTCTAACATTATCTTTATGCAGAGTTTGGATTTTTTTATCATAAATATGAAATACTTTTAAAATTCAAAAAGTAATTACAAACTGATGTGCTGCAAGCTGCACTAAGATGCTAGATCAAAAAATAATTTAAAAGTTACAATTTTCAGTGTACTGTTTATGGTTTACTTGCACATTCTTGTAGAAATTTACTCCCTGGAAGACTAAATTCCTAAAGGGATGAAGTTAGCCACCTGCTGGGCATGATATGGTACCCATTTTTAAGGACTGTGACCTTTTTACACTACCCTTCTCTCAGGCTTATCTTACCTGAGTCTTGTTGATTTGACAAAAGCTGTTTCTAGATCACTACTGGTCAATAATAGTACAGTCTCCTGGGTGAATATTTCTCTACAGATATCCAGAGAGATAAACTTAAATTCTTATCACAGAGAAGCAAGGATATTTCTTGGAAGCAAGGGTTAAAGTTTAACATTCAAGTTAAAAAGTTTGTTTTCTGGTTTTAGGCATAAGAAAAAAATTAATCAAGAAGATGGTCTGGCTTTTCTAAGGTCTTCTTAGTTACCTGAATTAGGTACCTCACCAGATCTATGAGATTATTAACCAAACCAAAAGGGCATTTAGAGTCCTCTGCTTCAACTTTTTAGAATAAAAGAAAAGAAAAAGTAATGATTCAGCCATGTCTGCTACAGAGATGCAGCTAGTTCCCAGCTCTTATTTTTCCACGCCACGGCTAATTAAATTGGTCAATGGTTCACAGTCTTGGTCACAAACTTCCCAACTGCCTGCTTCCTGTATTTGGGGTAGGAGAGATTACTGAGCTGCCTTTCAGGATTAGTAACGGAAATACTGAGTGCTATGGTCCCAAAGAATCTTATATGAAAATTTCAAGGAGTACAGAAAAAAAAAAATTAGGAGAACTTTCAAAGACATACATATTGAAAAGCTACATGAAAAATCCATTTCAGGAGCAAGAATATTTTTGCTGATTTTTACTGCAAATTGCCACAGATAACAGAGTTGGACTAAAAAAAAAGCTGAGTGCTGAAGAATTGATGCTTTTGAACTGTGGTGTCGGAGAAGACTCTTGACAGTCCTTTGGACTGCAAGGAGATTCAACCAGTCCATCCTAAGGAAGTCATCCTGAATACTCATTGCAAGGACTGATACTGAAGCTGAAACATCAATACTTTGGCCACCTGAACCAAAGAACTGATTCATTGGAAAAGACCTGGATGCTGGGAAAGATTGAAGGTGGTAGGAGAAGGGGACGATAAGGATGAGATGGTTGGATGGCATGACTGATTTGATGAACACGAATTTGAGCAAGCTCCGGGAGTTGGTAATGGACAGATAAGCCTGGCGTGCTGCAGTCCATGGGGTTGCAAAGTGTCGGACATGACTGAGACACTGAACTGAACAAGGTAATTACATATGCTGGAAATAGTCTAATTCTGAGTCATTCACTGAAGATTAAAGAAAAAATGATAGTGAAAAAAAGTCTATTTTAAAATCTTGTATAGAAATCCTCAAAGCAACATCCCAACTTTTCCTAGAGGAGTCCTTCTTTGTTCAGGATCATTTGATTGAAAAGCTGAGTTTTCTAAGTATCTGTTTTATTTCTTAGATGAATCATGAATCTTTAACTTATTAAAAGATCACAAGCTTAAAACAAATAAAGGAGGTTATGAGATAAATTATTAAAGGAACATAGATATTTAGAGGACATGGTCATATTTTTATAAAAAAGTAAAATTGTGACTTAGAACATATGAACACAGAAATAAGTTGGGAGGAATAAACAGAATGTGGAAGACAGGGCCAGGGAAATGTCTAGGAGGAGCCATTAGGAACACTGCAAAGCAGAATTCAGAGAGCACCTTGTTAGGAGTGAAAGAAGACCCTGATTCAAAAATCTTTCTTTTTAATTCAGCACAAAGACAAAAAGAAACTTTGAGACCAGATTAAGGTCCATGTTCCTATTAAGTCATTGCTGGGCATTTAGTACTTGGGTAATCAGTGTTTACTGCATTTAAGCAATACAGGCTGATAAAAGCAACGACCAATTGTTATTGGAAACAGCCTGGTATTCCAGGAATTTCCTGACCTAGAGTGCAGAGGTCTCCCATCTTTTGACACTCTCTTCTCTTAACTGGAAAATATGGCATTTCTTCCACAGTGGAGATGGAAACAAGGAAAGTGGCTTTTCTTATCAGCTTCCCCTTCTTTCTTCTATTTAGGAAATAAAAACACTTGAAAAAAAAATTTAAGTGGAGGCCCTTTCACAGAGCTATGAATTCTAAGAAAGTAGAATGTTGTATTCAGAAAGAAATCTTGGTTCTCTTTGACTACCTTTGAAGGAATTAAGAAAATGCCTATTTACTAATGACAGTGACTGCAGCCATGAAATTAAGATGCTTGCTCCTTGGAAGAAAAGCTATGACAAACCTAGACAGAGTATTGAAAAGCAGAGACAGCACTTTGCCAACAACGGTTAGTCTAGTCCAAGCTATGATTTTTCCAGCAGTCATGTATGGATGAGAGTTGTACCACAAAGGCCGAGGAATTGATGTTTCCAATTTGGTGCTAGAGAAGACTCTTGAGAGTCCCTTGGACAAAGGGAGATCAAACCAGTCAATCCTAACAGAAATCAACCCTGAATATTCATGGCAAGGACTGATGCTGAAGCTGAAGCTCCAATATTTTACCCACTTGCTGTGAAAAGCCAACTCACTAGAAAAGACGCGGATGTTGGGAAAGACTGAAAGGAGAAGAGGGCAGCAGAGGATGAGATGGTTAGATAGCATCACGAACTAAATGGACATAAATTTGAGCAAAATGCAGGAGACAGTGGAGGACAGGGAAGCCTGGCGTGCTACAGTCTATAGGGTCTAAAAGAGTTGGACTTGTTACAATTTAGAGACTGATCAACAACAATTTCTATATCCCTACTAGCTGTAAGCCTGAGAGGGAGGTTAGGGAGGAAAATCTCTGCCTGTCTGTTTACTATTGTAGTTTCATAGTTTTAGAACATAGAAAATAAATATTTATTTGTGGAATGAATGGATGAGTATTTAGATACCGAAATGCTTATAGCATTCTGAAAGAGATGGGAATACCAGACCGCCCAACCGGCCTCTTGAGAAACCTGCATGCAGGTCAGGAAGCAACAGTTAGAACTGGATATGGAACAACAGACTGGTTCCAAATAGGAAAAGGAGTATGTCAAGGTTGTATATTGTCACCCTGCTTATTTAACTTATATGCAGAGTACATCATGAGAAATGCTCATCTGGATGAAACACAAGCTGGAATCAAGATTGTCAGAGAAATAGCAATAACCTCAGATATGCAGATGACACCACCCTTATGGCAGAAAGTGAAGAAGAACTAAAGAGCCTCTTAATGAAAGTGAAAGAGGAGAGTGAAAAAGTTGGCTTAAAGCTCAACATTCAGAAAACGAAGATCATGGCATCTGGTCCCATCAGTTCATGGAAAATAGATGGGGAAACAGTGGCTGACTTTATTTTTCTGGGCTCAAAAATCACTGCAGATGGTGACTGCAGCCATGAAATTAAAAGACACTCACTCCTTGGAAGGAAAGTTATGACCAACCTAGACAGCATATTAAAAAGCAGAGACATTACTT
>NW_011495084.1:11684930-11694290 GCF_000754665.1 Bison bison bison | reverse complement strand
TAGTCATGTATGGATGTGAGAGTTGGACTATAAAGAAAGCTGAGCACCGAAGAATTGATGCTTTTGAACTGTGGTGTTGGAGTAGACTCTTGAGAGTCCCTTGGACTGCAAGGAGGTCCAACCAGTCCATCCTAAAGGAGATCAGTCCTGGGTGGATTGGAAGAACTGATGCTGAAGCTGAAACTCCAACTTTGGCCACCTGATGTAAAGAGCTGACTCATTTGAAAAGACCCTGATGCTGGTTAAGATTGAGGGTAGGAGGAGAAGGGGATGATAGAGGATGAGATGGTTGGATGGCATCACTGACTCAATGGACGTGAGTTTGGGTAAACTCCAGGAGTTGGTGATGGACAGGGAGGCCTGGCATGCTCGGTTCATGGGATTGCAAAGAGTCAGACACAACTGAGCGACTGAACTGAACTGATGGTTATAGCAATTCCCAGAATGCTGGTAGCTATGTGAAAAGTAAAACCGTTGTCTTTGAAGATAAAACACTGGCTCATATTCAATACAAATACAATCCTAATGTAGATTTTGATTAAAGGAATAAGTTCAAGATCTTTAAGACTATGTGAAAAAAATCTAATCTTTTTGAAATGGTAAGTTGTTATACAGTCATTGGGGTTTGTACAATATATAGTATCAAATATAGCAAAATCCTCAAATTTATTCTGGATCAACAAAAATTGAGGATCTAGAATATGCAAGTTACCTACTGTATATTTGTCAAGGTTCAGAACAGAGGAACAAATCCACTAGCAGAGATATCAAGAGATTTAATATAGTGAAATGGCTTACATGATTGTGTGGGCTGGATACCCACACAATACCAAGATAAGGCTGAAATCTGAATCACATGCTCTTCAGCATGTGGCGGAGCTTCTATCCACAAGTGGAATTTCTTCTCTAGGGAAGCCTCAGTTCTGCTCTTAAGTCCTTTCAAATTTAGTGAATGAGAACCATATATTATTTACAATAATCTCTTTTTCAGACATAAAATCATGAGCTTTAATCATATCTATAAAATACCTTCACAGAAATATATAGGTTGGTGTTTGGCTGAAAAATGTGCATGACAGCCTAATGAAGTTAACACATAAAACTGATATGGTAATTTGTTTGCTGCTGCTGTTGTTAAGTCGCTTTAGTCATGTCCGACTCTGTGCGACCCCATAGACGGCAGCCCACCGGGGTCCCCTGTCCCTGGGATTCTCCAGGCAAGAACACTGGAGTGGGTTGCCATTTCCTTCTCCAATGCATGAAAGTGAAAAGTGAAAGGGAAGTCGCTCAGTCACGTCTGACTCTTAGCAACCCCATGGACTACAGCCTACCATCCTCTGTCCATGGGATTTTCCAAGCAAGAGTACTGGAGTGGGTCGAAGCTGATTAAAAACATAATAATATATCTCCTGTTCATTACAGCACTATTTACAATAGCCAAGACATGGAAGCAACATAAATGTCCTCTGACAGTTGGATAAATAAAGGATATGATATACACACACACACCGGAGAAGGCAATGGCACCCCACTCCATACTCTTGCCTGGAAAATCCATGAACGGAGAGGCCTGGTAGGCTGCAGTCCATGGGGTCACTAAGAGTTGGAGACGACTGAGCGACTTCACTTTCACTTTTCACTTTCATGCATTGGAGAAGGAAATGGCAACCCACTCCAGTGTTCTTGCCTGGAGAATCCCAGGGACGGTGGAGCCTGGTGGGCTGCCGTCTCTGGGGTTGCACAGAGTTAGACTCGACTAAAGTGACTTAGCAGCAGCAGGAGCAACACACGCACACAAAACCACACAATGGAATAGTATTCAGCCATAAAAAAGAAAGAAATGCTATTTGCAGCAACATGGATGGGCTGTGAAGTCACTCAGCTATGTTCGACTCTTTGCAACCCCATGGACTGTTGTGTGCCAGGCTCCTCTGTCCATGGGATTTTCCAGGGAAGAATACTAGAGTGGGTTGCCATTTCCTTCTTCAGGGAATCTTCCCAACCCAGGGATTAAACCCAATCTCACACATTGCAGGCAGACTCTTTACCATCTGAGCCAGCAGAGATTATCATACTAAATCAAGTAAGCCAGACAGAGAAAGGTAAATATCATATGTCACTTACATGTGGACTCTGGGGAAAAAAAAAAAAAGATACATGTGAACTTATTTCCAAATCAGAAACAAACTCACAGATATGAAAAACATATGGTTACCAAAGGGGAAAGAGAGGTGAGGAGAGGGATAAATTAGGAGTTTGGGATTAACATACACACTCTACTGATGTAAAATAGATAACTCACAGGGACCTACTGTATAGCACAGAGGGAACTATACTCAATATTTTGTAATAATCTACAAAGGAAGAGAATCTGAAGAATATTTATATATATAACTGAATAAATAACTGTATAACTGAATTGCTATGCTAAATACTTGAAAGTAATGATACCACAAACCAACTATACTTCAGTAAAAAATTTAAAAATAGAAAAATGATATATCTTTAAACATAAGTCAGCATGCAGTTACTTCCTCTAGAAAACACTTAACTGAAATGCTACAGGGAAACTCAGGATAGAGGATCTCAAGACTGAGATGGCACCTGGGTAGCAGGATTGAGACCTCAATGCTACTTTCACTAATAACTATGTAACTTTGAAACAGTCATTTAATCATTTTTGAACCTCAAAATGATTCTTAAATGAGGATCATGTGCATGTCCTGCCTAACTCATAACAATTTTTAAAAATTAAATGTGAAAATGGAAGTGAAAACAATAAATAAAAATTTATGTCATGTGACACTTTCTGTAAACTTTGATATTACAGTAAATTGAATAATGGCTTTCAAAGATGTTTACCTTATAATTCCCAGAACCTGTGAATATGTGGTTACTTTAAATGGCAAAGATGTGATTAAAATTAAGAATCTTGTGATGAGATTATCCTCATGGGCCCTGTAGTCACAAGTGTTCGTATAAGAGGCAGGCAGGAGAGTCAGAGGAAAACAGAAATGATGTGATGAAGGAAGCAGAGGAAGATGAGGAGATACAATGTCAGAAGTCAGGGTTCAGCAAGAGTGATCTGATTGCTTGCTGGAAGGGTACCAAGAGCCAAGGCTTGTGGGTGGCCTTTCTAAGCTGGAAAAGGCAAGGAAACATTCTTTACTACAACCTCTTGAAGGGACATTACCTTGCTAACACCTTGACTTCAGTCCAATGAAACCATCTTGAATTTCTTGCCTCCAAACTGGAAGACAAATTTGTGTGTTTTGAGCCACATAGGTCTGCAGTAATTTGTTAGAACATCAATAGGAAACTAGTACAGGTATACTGTCTGGAAGGGTATTTACCGTATCAGAGAATGCTGCTTGTCCCCTGTGTCCATGCCCTCCTTTGTCCATCTTTAGCTTAGAAAACATTTAGAATAAAGACTGAATTTCCTTTCAAGCTAGAATGGCAGATAACTAACTTGCTGCCTGTGCTACATAAGGGGAAAAGGGGTAAGCAGCTTCTAAAAAACAACCTTGAAGAAACAGGTCTTTCCTTCATCTCTCCTTTCTCCTTCCTGCTGGCTATAATTAAGACATGATGAATGAAGCTACACTGACACTCTGACCCGAAGATGGAAGCTAATATTGAGGACAGCAGAGCATAAATAGAAAAAGCCAGGGTCCCTAACTGTGCAGTCACCATATCAACTCTTAACCAAATATTGAGAATTTTGTATGAGAATTTTGTCTTGTTTAAATATCATTATTTTGACTTTTCACTTTCAGCAAAACAATTTTGCCTGCTATTGATATATTCATATTTCTAAATTAACTAGATATTTCTTCTGCATGAATAATAAAAGTAAGTGTTAGGTAAACTGTGTATCCATTAAAGGCTAAGTAGAGTTTAATGAAATGAAGATATTAGAGAATGGAACACCAACAGAAAAAAGACCATAATTAAAACAACAGAATCCCAAACTATATACTTCCTTTTTCAAATACAAATATGTTGGTATATTTTAATAAAAGATAAATTTACTGATCTTAACTATTCACCATGTGCATAACCGCATCCCTATTATTATTTCTTTAAATAATCACGATCCATCATAAATACTGGGTTTAACACTGCAAGGATATTCAGTCTAATGGGTACTTAAAGAAGTAGTCTCTCTGGTTAGAATCTTATTTTGTAAATCAAAAGATTTTAATGCAGATATACTGATAAAGAATATGCAACCATTTTATTTTCGCATCATGTTACAGAGACATACATTTAAGATTCTTTTATAAGTGTAGTGAAGTTGTTCAGTTGTGTCCGACTCTTTGCAATCCCATGGACTGTAGCCTACCAGGCTCCTCCATCCATGGAATTTTCCAGGCAAGATTACTGGAGTGGGTTGCCATTTCCTTCTCCAGGGGATTCTCCCGATCCGGGGATCAAACCCAGGTCTCCCGCATTGCAGGCAGACGCTTTACTGTCTGAGCTACCAGGGAAGCCCCTTAAGTAAATAAATCCAATAAAAAATTGCATAATCTTCAACTCACATATCTCAGTATGCAGAGATAATGACAGTTGACTGGAAGAGATCAATCAAATTTACGCGAAACTATACCTTCATTAATTGGTCTTGACATGCTGATTTGCTCATGAAATTTTCACTATTATTGATATTCACTATTATATCCCTTAGTAAGGAATATGCCTGGTGTCAATACAACCCATTTAACAAAGTCTGTGAAGTATTTAACAACTGACAGGAAAAAATAAAGCACTTCTGGTGACTGACTTTTCTCCCACTCTACCAATGGGCTGGACACTGACATGAACAGACAATGTGATGTGCTTGAACCAGCCAATCAGTAATTTCAGAATAGCAAGATTATTTCATTTTCTCTTGAAAAGGCACACTGATTTAGCAGTTACAATTCTGGAACAATATTGAAAAAGTAACACCAACATTGATATCAGGGAGTGGTCCCAAGCTTCCAAACACAAATTTTTAGATATGTGACTGGTTAATATTCAAATCTGAAAGATTTGGGAAACTGACATATAATTTCCCCAGCAGAGAGAGTGGTACAGTTGTCTGGAAGAAAAAATATAGAAAAGACTCTGCAAAAGTTGCCTTCCTAATAATCTTCAAAATTTGGTGACATGATGACTGGAAGTAAAGGGATTAGGTAAAGAACTTCAAATTCTCAAACTGTCACATGGTTTATGAGTAAAATAAAAATTACAGAGAATGACAATAGCCATCCAGAGTATGGCTGCCCAACATCGTGGCTCTATGCTAATATCCAGAGTTAAATAACTAGCAGACTTTACTCTAAATATCAACCTCTCAAGTTTGGGTTTTGAGAAATATTCAAATCATTCCCTCCCAACAAGCTGAAAGAGAAAGAAGAGCATTTCTACTATCGCACATTCTCTTTTGGATTTTTTAAAAGAATCCTTAGATAAAAAACCAACTGAGTCAAAAGATAAGTAAGGAATAAAGAAAAAAAAAGTATGACCTCTGAAATCTTATATAGAAAAAATTAAACAAGAACAGAAGAAAAATAGGATTATACATATTTTATAAATACAAAGCAATTGCCACTTATATTGGAAATTTTACTAGAAGCCCTAATCAGCAAAAGGCAACGAAAAGTAAACTAAGAGTAAAATAATTAGATATAAGGAAACAAAGCCATTACTATTCAAAGTTAATATTATTATTTACAGAGAAAAGCAAATGAATGTACAGATAAATAATAACAGAGTTTAGCAAGTGTTCTAGATATATAAATTATACACAATTTTATACACTATCAACAAATATTTAGAAAAGGTATACTTATAAGATATCTAAAATAGCACAAAAAAGAAAATTCCTAGAAATGGGCAAAACTTTTATAGGGAAAATATAGAAAATATTGTTGAAAAATAAAAAACAATCTAAATAAATACTGAAATAAGTCACGTTTATGAATTGGAAGACTCAATACCATGAAGATCACTGGAGAGTGACAGAAAATTTAAATCATATCGGTAAGAAATGTGGTGATAGCACATAATTTTAAAATAAACTTCTAGTGAATAAAGATTTCATGGTTAAGTTAAAATTATATAATTTTAGGATACAAGGTAAAAGAATAACTTTTTTTTTACATCAGGGAATAGAAAGATATTTTAACAACACAGAAAGAAAGGCAAACCACAAAAAAAGTGATACATTTTGAACTTGATAAATATAAAACTTTTTTTAAAAAAGAATTTTGAAAAAGGTGTTAAAAAACTGACAATAGTAGTGAAATGAATGAAATATTAAATAATATATGAAACAAATATTTGGATTATAAAATACTAGGTAGAAAAAGAAAGTCATGGAGAATTATTCCACATTATTCCAATTATACATAATTCAAGAACATACAAAACTACTTGCATGTTAGTTTGATTGGCTGATTGCAACAAAGGTCACACACTCTTCCCATCTCTATCTGCACACCCTTTTGTAATGTGACTGTGCAGCTGCTCTTTTCAAGGCAGAGATTCTATCTTTCTCTGCTTCTCGGATTTTTGACTTGGTGACATGACTGACTTTAGTCAGTGGACGTTAGCAAATGTGACACAGTTGGAGACCTGAAAATCTTTCTTACTCTGACATTTGTTCTCCTACTGCTCTTGGAACTTGCTACCACCTTGTGAACAAGTCGGGGTTAGCCTGGTCTTTGGTAAGAGACATGTGATCCAGGATCGCAGCTGAAGAGAACCTATTATCAGATAGGTGGATGAGGCCATGCTGGACAATCCAGCCCTAGCAGAGCCATCATATGACTCCAAGTGAGACGACCCAGAACAGAAAGGCAGAGCCTTTTCAAGGAACCACCTAGCCAACTCAGAGAATCACAAGAAAAGGTGCACATTTATTATTTTAAGACACTACATTTTGGGATTTGCTGTTGTTCTGTAGCAAAATGGACACATTGTTATTCCAACTTGTGGTAAAATTATAAATAAAAGAGAACAATAAACTCAAATGATCTCTATCTCTGAAGAGAGTGTGGATATGACAAACTGGAAAATCGATGAAGGAACTTCAAAATTAATGATAATGTTCTATTTCTTAAACTAAATAGTGTGTACTTTGTTTGCTTTTTTCATCCTTTACAGTTACTTTATACATATTTTCTTTTAACTAGTTAACATAATAATCAAAATCATAAAAGGCTCATATGCCTTGGCTCTTTTGAAGTCTCTTTACTTTATAAAATCATTATGTGTAATAATAATATAGAACCAGTGTTGAAACACACCTCAGTCAATTCAGTTCAGTTGCTCAGTCGTGTCCGACTCTTTGCGACCCCATGAATCACAGCACGCCAGGCCTCCCTGTCCATCACCAACTCCCAGAGTTCACTCAGACTCACGTCCATTGAGTCGGTGATGCCATCCAGCCATTTCATCCTCTGTCGTCCCCTTCTCCTCCTGCCCCCAATCTCTCCAAGCATCAGTCTTTTCCAATGAGTCAACTTTCGCATGAGGTGGCCAAAAGCTAGAGGTTACCTAATAAACCAGACAAAATTCTGGTGACTAGTAGATTAAATCACGTATTCCCCTAAATTAACATATTTTATAATCTTATGTCCCTTTATGCAAATCACGTTCCTGGTCATTGTCTTCTTTAGCTCAATCTTCAGATTAAATACCATTACCAAAGCATTCATTATTTGTTCATGAGGACATTTTTTCCTATTAGAATGAAACATTCTTCTATCTATTTGCTTTGACTAGTATTTCTAGGAGCCCATTTGTATTTTGAATTTTGCCTGGTCCATGTATTCTTTGGATTCCAAATACCAAAGAACTATCCAAACCCAAGGTTTTGAAAGAACAATATTTCATGCAAAGTATTCATGAAAAAATTATTTTTACATGTTGATGACAAAATGTCTATACTTTGGCAACAAGTCTTTGAATAAATGTTCAATTTTCCAGGAAAAACAAACCAACTTGTGGATTACACAATAACAAAGTATCACTGTCATAAGCACACAGACCTTCACGTTCTCTCCCATGGAAGGGACACTCTAAATTTCAGAAATGGACAGAGATAGACCCTCTCGTGTGACAATCACTATTAGATAATTCTTATCCAACAGAAGCAAGGATCAGCTTTAAGAGTAAAACCCAAAACAGCAATGATATGTAAGAACCACATGGTAACACATGTAAATAAGTCATTTTATCATGATAAGAAATAAGATATTCATGCTTCTGTCCTTTGCAGTCTCTGAACTTTTCATGAACCTGGAATGATGAGACCCAACAAGATTCTTCTGTTTATCTCGAAATGTGCAAAGACACTATGTATTTGACATAAAGTGATCTCATTATTAAAGAAAAGAATCAGGGGGGATCCTCAGGAGCAATTTCTGATTTTATTACTCTGGCTGGCTATTTACCTCTAAAGTGGCTCAAGATCTCTGTATTTCACAATGTTATCATTATCACCAAAAATTTATTACCTTACATTGTTCCTATACCTGTAATTCAATTGGTGATGTTTTTATAAATTTACATAATAACTGCCAGCTTCAATATGCTAGTAAATTATTTTCAGTTGTATAAAATGGGAGATCTCAGTGATGTGGGAAGTTTTCATTCTGAACTAATCTGCTGAATGACCTCTCTTCTATGCTTAGTATCCTCATGTGGCCTTTAGGACTGCAGCTTCCTAAATTCCTACCAGAATTTGAGCCACTCAAGATATACTACATGCTTTAGACACTCCCCGGAGAAGGCGATGGCACCTCACTCCAGTACTCTTGCCTGGAAAATCCCATGGACGGAAGAGCCTGGTGGGCTGCAGTCCATGGGGTCGCTAAGAGTCGGACACAACTGAGAGACTTCACTTTCACTTTTCACTTTCATGCACTGGAGAAGGAAATGGCAACCCACTCCAGTGTTCTTGCCTGGAGAATCCCAGGGACAGGGGAGCTTGGTGGGCTGCCGTCTCTGGGGTCGCACAGAGTCGGACACAACTGAAGCGACTTAGCAGCAGTTAGACGCTCCCTCCCTACTTTTAAGGAAGAAGAGAGGGACAGATAAAAGGATGGAGGAAGAAGAATGATAGATAGATAGGTAGATAGACATTAGTTAGTTAGTTAGTTCAGTCGCTCAGTCGTGTCCGACTCTTTGGGACCCCATGAATCGCAGCATGCCAGGCCTCCCTGTCCATCACCAACTCCCGGAGTTCACCCAAACCCACGTCCACTGAGTCGGTGATGCCACCCAGCCATCTCATCCTCTGTCGTCCCCTTCTCCTCCTCGTCCCCAAACCCTCCCAGCATCAGAGTCTTTTCCAATGAGTCAACT